>NW_027040152.1:37914-149128 GCF_034236695.1 Oncorhynchus nerka
CTTTATATAAATGTACTCCATTAAAATCATTCACATACATTCAAAATAGAATCACACAGGGGAAAATAGAGACTAAGTTTACTGGTGTAAAGCTGTTGGGATTGTGTTGAAGCTTGTTTTGAGTCCTGACCTGGTCTTTGTACTGCTCTGTGTTGCGTCTCTCGTCGTCCACCGCGAGGACGACCTCCTTTAGCTTCTTCTCTGTGCGGCGCACCAGCTTGGACGCCTGCTGCCTCTCCCTGTGGAAAGAAACATTTGGGTCACATGGACAGGCTGAAACATCTACTTAACTTCTCCATGGCTTGTGGGATTTTCACCATCTGATCTCACCCATGCTGCAATTTCAGTTATTTTTTGCATTATGGAGAGCATAGGAGATGCAGGGTATCTGAGGGAGGATGCAGGTGGTCTAAGGTCAGGCTCAGACCCACTCACCTGGTCTCGATGTCCACCTGCTCCTCCAGCTGGGCGATCTTGGCCTCCAGGGCGGCAATAGTGGCCTTGTACTTGGACTTGACAGTTCCCTCCAGCTCCTGCAGCTTCAGCTTCAGCTCCTTGTTCTGGCGCTCCAGCTGGGAGCGGGCCCCCTCCAGGCGCTGGGAGGTACTGCGCTCTGCCGTCAGCTCCACAGTCATCTGGTCAGTCTAACAGAGACAGGGGGTTAAACTGCCTGACCCACCTTATCATTACAAGTACACTATCCCAGTCTGTACACATGGGGCATGAAAGTCATTTGCCGTCCTTGGCTGTCCTACCTGCAGCAGAGCTCTCTTCAGCCTATCGTTGACCAGCTCAGTGTTACACTGCTCCTCCTCCAGCTCCTCCTCCAGCTGTGCGATACGAGCCTCCAGTCTCCTTTTCTCCTCTGCAATCAGAGCACTGAGGGGAAGAGGAAAGGTGGGAAAGAAAGGATGAGATAAGAGCAAGGGATAGACATTTGGGTCATTAGAAGCAGAGATAAACAGTAGGTTATGAAAGAAAATAAATGGTTCCTACTTCTTGGCGGCCTGGTTGTTGATCTCATCCTGCAGCTCGTCTCGCTCTTGCTGGGCCTGTCTCTTTACACGCTCTGCAGAAGCCAGCTCCTGGGGGATGGGGTGTCAGTGGCAGAACCAAAGTGTGTACGTGAGAGTAGGCCAAATCCTAACTTGAGAAGCTCTCATAACTTTCCACATTAATCATGATTCCAGTGGAGGATTTGTGCAAATACAGTTTCACAGTATGATTTATAAAGAGTTAAAGAAGTAGGTTTTGTATTGTTTGGGAGGGCGAGGTGTCAGGTGAGAATAAAACGAGAGACTAGTGTGAGATGGTCAGGTGAGGGGGCAGCAGCGCAGACTGACCTCTGTCATCTGGATCATGTCGGCCTCCATGCTCTTGAGCTTCTTCTCGTTCTCCTTGGCCTGGGCCATGATCTCATCTCTGGACATACGAGTGTCCTCCAGCTCCCTCAGCAGCTCCTTCATCTGGGCCTGGTGGAGAGGGAGAGGTTCAAAGCATATTTCAAGCAAACTATTCACCATCTGCATGCATCTTGATTAGAGTAGAATGTGGTCATGGTATAAAAACATACTAGTCAGAAGCTGGTGATAATTTAATTGGTTGTTACCTGGAGCTTCTTAAGCTGTTTGAGGGCCTCATCACGGTTCTTGTTGGCCATGTCGATGGCTGCCTCCAGCTCCTTCAGGTCCAGTTCCAGCTTCTTACGGGCTGCCACGGCAACAGATCGCTGCTTCCTCTCATCCTCCAACTCCAACTCCATCTCCCGCACCTGAGGACCAGAGATTCAAGCTTTCAATCACTGGACTACATGTCCCATCATGCAGTGGACAAATAACACCTTAAGAAACCACTACCTACAAAGTCAAACCTGTAGCTACTAGTGTACCTGTTTGACCAGTTGTCTCTTCTTCTCCTCGCCCATCTCATCTCGTCCTGCCAGGTCTCTCTCGTACTGGGCCTTCATGGCCTGCATGTTGACCTCCAGACGCAGCTTGGCGTCCTCCGTGGCCTGCAGCTCGTCCTCAGCTCCTCCAGCTGAGTTCTCATCTCCTCCAGCTGCTGATCCATGCCACGCTTGGACTTCTCCAGCTCATGTACCTGAAGGAGAATAGTGAAGATTGTGATGAGAAATAGGAATTTGGGACCAGTATGAAAACAGAGGATTTGAATTGATTTCTACCTAGAACAACCCCCCCCAAAAAAATTTCTTTATTGACACTAGGATGTCTTACACTCTTGCCAACGTCGTCCTTGGAGGAGACCAGGTCCTCCATCTCAGCACGGAGCAGCTTGTTGGCGCGGTCCATCTCATCCTTCATGTCAATGAGGGATTCCAGCTCGCGGGTCAGAGCCAGGGTCCGGGTCTCCTTTTCCCTGGCCTCAGCCTCAGCCTTGTCCCTTTCCTCAGCATAGCGGCATGAGATGGTCTTCTCCTCAGCCAGCATCTAGAAGTAAAATAGAGGAATGCGAGAAATGGTGAAATGCTTTTATGCACAAATATTGATAAAGTAACCATCATATCAAAGAAAACTTGGAGTAACGCGATGACGTGTGGTCCTCCCACTACAACTCAGGAAAGCAGTTTACTAGGTTAGATTAAATAAGTTGGGATGAATTTCACAGGGTGGTGAAAGTGCACAGTAATGAGCTTGATGCTCCTTTCCAATAAATATTGAGGGTCTTACTTATTCTAGTGACATGGTCAATGCAAGGCTGCCATTTAACAAATAAAATCTTAACTTTTTATGTCCATAAAAACCTTTTGTAGGTAGCTTACCCACACTGCATCTGCGAGCTGTTGGCTAAAGCGCCCATATCAAGGCCAGAGCAGGCACATTCGTTATAGAACACCCCCCCAAAAAATTAGGACAAAACCATTAGTTGAAATGCCAAGGAAACCCATTTAAAGGAACTTTCTTGGTTTCCCTTGGTACATGGGCATTTACCCACAAAAGGTATTTTTATGTGCACTACGTCATCACCTACAGCCTATTCGATTCACAACAAGTCAATTTGATGGAAACATCTCTGCTGGTAAAATGCATATATTGTTTTTATGCAGAGTTTTGAATATTTGCATGAAAATCTGTCACAAATTGGATGGAAACCTAGCTAGTGTTACTACTAACCTGGTCAAACTTCTTCTGCTTCTTCTCCAGGTTGGTTACGATCTGTCTGAGGTGGTCCTGGTCCACCACCATGTCGTCCAGCTCCTGCTGCAGACGAGTCTTTGTCTTGTCCAGTTTCTCAAAGGCACTGCACTTCTCCTCCATCCGCTGGCCAAGCCCCTCCAGGTCCCTCTGCAGCCTCTTCTTCCCCTCCTCAGCACTCTCCAGACAGCCTGCTCCTGCTCAGACTTCTTCTTAATCTCTGCCAGCTATAGGGGGACACCGCTTGTCACTCAAACATTCTGTGGTGCGGTTTATGGTTCTAGTGATGTGTTGAACAAAAACATTCTAATAGCACATTTGCATCAATCCAATTTTAAGGTGTATCTTGCTGTAAGTGTGTCTACCTGAGCCTGCACGGTGAGCAGCTGCTTCTCCACATTCCTCTTGCCCTCCTCCTCCTCCTCCAGCTGTTCTCTCAGAGTGTTCTGTTCATCCTCCAGCTGACGCAGACGAGTGCCCATGGACAGCTTCTGACGAGTCTCCTCCTGGAGCAGCTCCTGTAGGTAGAAGAGAAAGACCGGCACAGTTATAGCAGCTTAATGACTGAGCTTTTACAACCATGACAAATCTAGTGCAATATTGAATACTTGGATCTGTTGTAGTCTATGGAGTACTATACCTGCACATCCTGCAGCTGAGACTCCACAGAAGAGCAGTCCTTGGACGCTTTGATGGACTTACCCTCCACCTCACTGAGCAAGCCATTGACAGTCTCCAACTCAGCCTGGGGAGGAACACAAGAACCAAAATGGGCCTTCCAGCTAGTGTACAGGCCATATGCTCCAAATCGTACCTGAAAGGAGATTAATAGTACTGTACCTGCATCTTGGCCACTCTCTCTGCCAGCTCAATCCTCTGGCGCTCGCTCTCTCCGTGTTTGACCTGTAGCTCTTGGACCTGACCCTCAGCCTTCTTCCTGCGGTGCTCAGAGTCTCCCTTCCCCTGCATCAGGGTCTGCAGCTCAATGGCCAGCTCGTTACGCTCACTCTCCAGGGCCTGCTTAGTCTTGTCCACCGACACCTTGTTCTGTTAAGGGAGAGCAGAACACCAGGGGTCAGTGCATGTACAGATGCTGTAATACACAGGAATTCTTGAGGGTGTGTGTGTGTATGTATATATAAATAACTCACTCGCTTGGCCTGCTCCAGTTGCTCGTTGAGCTCGTCAAAGGCCTGGCTATGTTTCAGTCTCATCTCCACCACCTGCTGCTCGTGGACCTTGCCTTCATCCTCTAGAACCTTCTTCAGCTGGTTCACCTCAGTTTCACGCTTTGTCCTGACAGACAGAAGTATAGAAACAAAGGAAAGAGGGAATTGGAAATTGTCAGATTGTGAGCTAAGCTAAATACTGGGAAACAAGGAACATACCGGAATTTGAGTCTGAGAATTGTCATCAACTCATGAAATCATTTTTCTAGAAGGTCAACATGAAGGCATCTAAATAGCATCCACTATGTGTCATCTTATTTCACAATAAACCAGTTTCATTGAAACACAGTAGCCAACTACGTAACTAATCTCCTCCGGGTGTCAGTACCTGAGCTCTTGCTGGGCAGCGGTGGAGTCCAGTGTGTCCTCAAGCTCAGTCTTGAGGGCCTCCAGCTCCTCTCCCAGGTCCCTGCGGTTCTTCTCAGCCTTGGTGCGTGCGGCCCTCTCTAGCTCCAGGTCCTCCTGCAGCTCAGATAGCTGGGCTTCCATCTCCCGGATCTTCTTTTGGGCCAAGTTCTTCTGGGCTGCCTCCTCCTCAATCCTGAGGGGACGAGAGGGAAAATGGAGGGTGTAATAACATTCATTATGCCATGAAAATACAATTTACAGAGTGATCACACTAAAGCCACTATGTATGTATGCATGTGATTGCAGAGATCTTGTAGAGATCCCACCTGGCCAGGGCTGCCTGCAGCTCCTCCTCCTTCTTGGCCAGCTGGGCGCGGAGCTCAGCGATCTGGGCCTGCAGCTCAGCTATCTGGTCAAGGAGATCAGTAGAATCTCCCTCCAGCTTACGACGGTTCTTCTCCAGCTCCTGACGGCCCTTCTCCTCCCTGCGCAGGCGGTCTAATAGAGAAGGAGAAAGTGTTAAGTAGGATATAAGAGCAACTTGGTCAACATGTGTGTGTGCTCCACCTACCCTCTAGGTCAGTGATCATGGCCTCATGTTTGTTCTTGAGTTTCTGAAGGCTCTTGGACTTCTCCTCCTCCTCAGTCAGGTTAGAGGTGAACTCAGAGATACGCTCCTCCATTAGCTTTTTCTCCTGTGGGACACACAGACAAACAGGAATTCACAACACAATTCTATCCATCCACACAACAGTCTGCCAATTGGTTGTATACGGACCTTCATGAGTTTGTTGTTCTGGTCTTCAAGAACCATGACGTCCTCCTCAATCTTCTTCAGCTTGGAGTCTGTGGTCACCTTCTCCAGCTGCAGCCGCTGCCTAGCAGCCTCCTCCTCATCCAACTGCTGCTCCAGGTCCTATACACACACACACACACACACAGGAGGGGAAAGAGTTAGTACAGTGTGTACCTGCCATGCTGCACACAAAGTGTGTGTTGGTTTGTGTGTGTGTCCTCACCGTGATGTTCTGCTGCATCTTCTTCTTCTCGGTCTGCAGATGTGTGGCTCTCTCCTCCTCTTCCTCCACTCTGGCCTCCAGGTCATGAAGGATCTCCTCCAGCTCCTGCTTCTTAGCGGCCAGACGGGCTCTCATCTCCTCAGCCTCGGCACACAACTCTGTCTCAGCCTGCAGCTGCTCCTGCAGGGCCTGCTTCTCAGCACTCAACTGGGGGAGACAGAGACAATATGGTGTTACGGGTTCATGAATGCATTTTCAAGTTAACTTGAGCAATTATTGTTTCATTATAAAATGATCAACATGTCACTTCAGGGCTGTTTCAGTGATGGAGGGCCTCCATCTTACCTGGTGCTGTTTGACCTCCATCTCCTGCAGCTGTATCTCAGCATACTCCTGCCTCTCCTTCACCTTGCTCAACTCATCATCCTTGGCCTGCATCTCCTCCTCCTGCCTGCTCACCTGCAGCAGGGGCTTCACCTGGGGAGGGGGACAGTTCAGAGGAGAAGAGAAAGGCAGTTATACGCCAGTATTCCCCGGGGGTTTGGCTGAGTCGAGTAGCATTGTATAGGAACAACATTAGCATAAGTATAATGTGTACCTTGGTGAAGAGTCTCCACCACTGCCAGTTCCTGAGTTTGAGGTAGGCAGAACAGTTCCTCTGGATCACCTTCATGGCGGTCAGCTGCTGCTGTCTCCTGGCAAAGGCCCTGCAGAGCAAGCAGAGAGAGAGCGAGAAACACTTTGGTATCATCCAAATACAGTTATAAGACATGAAGCAGAACGTTTCCCCTGCAGCCATATGATAGACAGTTGGAGTCAGGGGGTCTCCTTACTTGCGGGCCACGTAGCCTCTGCACCAGGCCTGGAAGCTGATGATGACGTCCGTGATCTTCATGTCCCTCTCCTCCTCCAGGTGAGCCAGCACTCCAGCCCTGAAGAACACCTTACTCTGACCAATCCTGAACAGGTTGGGATCCAGCTCCAGGCTTTTGATCTGACAGAAGGAGGGTGAGGTATACAATCAGCTAAACTGACAATATTCATCTCTTCATTCTGAATGAGTGACAATGTTGTAGAACAAGATAATAATGCCCCTCTCTTACCATGAGCACACAGGCCTGTTTGCCATCCATGAAGCCCTTGGGGATGGAGTTGGGTGTGAGGATCTCATACCTTATAGAGAGAGAAAAGGTATATGCATGGGATCATCAGTTGGACTCAACTCACTAAAAGCAACATACACAGCATGATGCAACAACAATATGAGGTTAAGTTGGGCAACTGGTGAAAATACAGACATATTTGTATACAGCCACAATGAGAGTGTTCACAGTACCTCTGTCTGAACTCCTGGAAGACGATACGGTTGGGGAAGCCCTGTCTGCAGATACGGATCCCCTCCAGAACACCATTACACCTCAGCTGGTCCAGAACCAGGTGGGGGTCTAGCTTACCAGCCTGTAGGGGAGGACAGAAAGGGGACATGTTTAGATATGTAAATAAAGCTGCCAACACCACTAACATAAGCTGTGGGTGTCTATGTTGCGTACTGTGTTCGATGGCATCTTGAGAGAAACTATTGTTTGAATGTTTTCACTGGTGGAGTTGATCTACTGGTACCTTCTTCTCGTGGTTGGGGATGATGCAGCGGACGAAGTTGGGGTTGGTGTTCCTCAGAGTGGCCATGAGCTTGGACAGCTGCTCCTTGTAAAGCTGGCCCACCGTGCGGAACATGCCTTTACGGGTCTTAAAGGCACCAGGCATCTCAGACATCCCTGCAACCTTATCCAGGCCCACGATACGATCCACTGAGAGGGGGAAGAGAGAAGAAAAAGAGGAGGAGAAAGGGTGACGTGAGACAAGAGGCTTTCACCATTTTTTAATATCTAACCAGGTAAACTCCACACAGTGAAAACAAACCACAACATAAAACACATGAAGCAGAGTATAATGGCGATGGGGGGGATCCCATCTCTCCATGGGGGATGGTGAGAGATGAGTGACAGGTTCAAAACCAGTGACACCACAATACTGGGTCAATGCAGAGAGGACAAACACAGTAGGAAGGGGGATTTGGGGAATGAGAGGGGTCAAAATGCCAGTGAAGCGTGGGGGGGAAAATCACACTAGAATGAGACGCAACTCGATGCAGTGAGTGAAGTGTGTGTGTGTACGTAACTGCTTACACTATGCGACCATCTTAATATGTCAAATGTGTTGCGAACCGACATACTATGTGGAAATCAATGTTTTGTGACAAACTGTGCATGTCTTTATTGGTGACGACGGAACCAAACCCATGCAGTATATACCCATTGCTGCAGTACCCATGAGCAACACCAGGGGTCCCAAACCACACTATTACACAGAGGGAGAAGGAGAGTCCAATGAAAGTGCAGCAAGTGGTAGATCTCACTGCACACAGAGCTGGGGGGGGCAGTCATTACAACCCCTTGTAAATATATATGGTAAATCAACATTGAGCCACAGGGAAAACAGGGTATGAAGACAGGCTAAAAACATAGGCAGTTGATGCTGAGAAGATGGAAAGGTTCATATTAGTGTGAACAGAAGGACGAGCAGAATTGGAGTAAATAAAGGAGACAAATGAAAAAAAAAACAGTCACCTGAATCTGAGTGGAGAAAAGGAAAACGCTGATAAAAATAGGCTCTCTGAGACCTCTGTACCTCTGAGACCCAGTAAGAGGGAGAATAACAGACGAAAACGGGTCGTACAGAGGAGCAGATGGATAGAAACCAAAACAGAGTGATCGGTAAGAACAAAGGTCCAGACACCAGACATTGGATACGAGACAAGAGAGAACAGTGGATATGAGACAGGAAGAGACCCTTCACTGAAAACATGGCAGCAATTCCCAGCATGAAGGTTAATCCACTTAAGTCTGTTCTTCTTACTGGTTGCTAACTCATCATTTGCTGCACTCACCATCCTTCCACAGTTCAGACACAAACTTGTCAGTGGACTGGTTGAGCAGCGTGGCCACGTTGTCGTTCAGAGGGTCCATGTTCTTCATCAGCCACTCGTCAGCCTTGTAGTCCACCTGAGGAGACGCACAACATAGACAATAGTATTACACAAGGTTTGCCTGGGACATGATGTCCAAGTGCACACAGTTTAAGCAGAGTCTAAACTTCGCCTTCATTA
Source organism: Oncorhynchus nerka (assembly GCF_034236695.1). Taxonomy (NCBI): domain Eukaryota; kingdom Metazoa; phylum Chordata; class Actinopteri; order Salmoniformes; family Salmonidae; genus Oncorhynchus; species Oncorhynchus nerka. The sequence continues at coordinate 46,829 of NW_027040152.1, forward strand.
CTGGTCCGTTTACCTTCCCGGCATAGTGAATGATGCAGAAGTCAGCCTCATCTTTCAGTTTCTTGGGCTTGTGGAACTTTGAGTGGGTGCCCTGCTCCTGCAGGACCTTCTCCACAAAGCTCTTGTCAGTGGCTTTGGGGAACCAGCACTCCTCATCCAAAAGGGCCAGGATACCAGGGGGGCTAGCCTGAGGGAGAGCAGAGAACAAGGCTTACAGAGACCAGGGAGCCTGGAGGTGCAGCATAGCATGGGACTGAACTGAAAGAGATGGAGGAGGAAGAGAAAGGGAGGTGGCAGGTGGAGAGATGAGAGAGGATTGGGAGAAAGGGATGAGACTAGGAAGTGAGAGGTTAACAGGAGTTACATACAGGGAAGAGTGAGAGAGAAAGGGAGTATACAGTACATGATTAAAGGTAGGGAGATACAAAGGGTCAGACTCACAGGCTTCTCAATCAGGTCGATGCAGGGCTGCAGGTCCAGGCCGAAGTCGATGAAGCTCCACTCGATGCCCTCCCTCTGGTATTCCTCCTGCTCCAGGATGAACATGGTGTGGTTGAACAGCTGCTGCAGCTTCTCGTTGGTGTAGTTGATGCACAGCTGCTCAAATGAGTTCAGCTAGAGGAGAAAGAAAGTCAGAAAGTACATTCACCATCATGAACAAAAACTAAGAGGCTCAAGTGTATTTGTCCCCTTTTCCTAGTCTGCAGTGATGTGAAAGAACTAGACAGGTGAAAATAAATTCCCTGTAGGCATCCACCCAATTTCACCCCCATTCTGTCTTACTAGATAAGTGGAGATGGCGAGAGAAGAGGAAATCGCTTTTAACAAATATACCCTCTGGGTCTTGCTCAAAACATTGTAATCGCGTTAGTCTTTCCCCCACTCCAGTTTACCTCAAAGATCTCAAAGCCAGCGATGTCCAGGATGCCGATGAAGGAGGCTCCCTGTCTCTTGGTCTTGTCCAGGGCCTTGTTGATCCTCATCACCAGCCAGCGGAACATCCTCTCGTAGGTGGCCTTGGCCAGGGCCTCCACTGCAAACTCAGCCTGTTCCTGGGTCTGGGCCTTCTGTACGTAGTCCCTGCCCACCTTGATACGAGGGGACAGGATGGCACGGGTGAAGTCTGTCACGCTCATGCCCATCAGGTGACACACCTTCTGAGCAGCTGTGACAGGGAGGGATGGGGACAGAGAGATGAGAGTTAGTGTTGAGAGGGAGTGAGGGACCCCCCCCCCAGGGAATAACAGTTTGATGCCTACAACAGTGCATGGAACTAGACTTTGAAACCAAAAATAATTCTGGTGGACTGAAGTGTATAATCTGCTGGTCAGTAGAGTGTAATTGACAGATACTAGGATCTCCTTGTCATGATCAAACCAGCCCACATAAAGGTTTGCTGTACCCGTGTCGTCAGGCATGGAGGCCTGGTCTGAATGGCGCTCCTTCTTAAAGCTCATGTTGCCCAGCTGGAGCACGGAAGACACCACCTTCAGCAGACCTGCATGAGGAGACCAGAGGTTAGAGTCACACCCCCCCAAAGTAAACCAGTGAGAGGGTAGTGTGTCCCGTCCTCCCCCTCACCAATCTGCTCATCCTCTGGAATGCCCATGATCCTAAAGGCCTCCAGGGTCTCGGTGAACAGGTCCTTATCCTGCTGGCCAGGGATGGTCACGTTTCCATTGACCAGGAAGCGGTAGTTGTTGTAGCCCTCCAGACACAGCTCGGCTGAGGGGAGCACAGAGTTATTACATCTGATATGCAGTTAGCAGTACTTGATAAAAGTGATAACGAAGGAGGCTTACAGCGCAGTTTGTCTCCAGCACCAGTGAGCATGTAATAGAAGACGTGGAAGGTCCTCTCGTCTTTGGCCTGGCGGATGGCACGGGACTTCTCCAGCAGGTCTGGTGGTTAGACCGTCAAGGAGCCACTCATTCAGACTGGATTGTGAGCTTCTGCTGGCCGGGGCAAGTGTGTGTGACTTACTAGTTTACTGGAAAGACTAACAGAGAAATGTCTGGAGTTAAACTACACTTCAATCTATAGCCTAAGGAATTTTTATATAACTAGGCAAGTTAGTTAAGAACAATTGTGAGCCGCCCTATGGGACTTCCAATCACGGCTGGTTATGATACAGCCTGGATTCGAACCACGGTGTCTGTAGTGACGCCTCTAGGACTGAGATGCAGTGCCTTACACCGCTGCGCAACTCAGGACCCCAAATTATTGTATATTTCAAATGAGGGAGTGAATTTCATTGTAATTAACATAGTATGAAGGATACAGGTTTCAATGTTGGCCCCCACGATGTATCCGTTGACATCGAAGTTAATCCTGATGAATTTTCCCTGGGAGAGAGAGAGAACAGTGAATGACTAAGGAAGCAGGAAATACTTGTCCAACAGAAAAAATAAATAAATTGAAGTCAAACCACAAGCACTAAGAGATTTAAAAAAAAGATCTTACGAATCGAGATGAGTTGTCGTTCTTCACAGTCTTTCCGTTTCCAAAGGCCTCCAGGATGGGGTTAGCTTGCAGCAGCTGCTTCTCCAGCTCCCCCTAGAGGACAAACACAGAACCGCTCCATCAACCAATGACTTTATCCCATTGGATTCTTTAAACCACCACCTCCTTATAAGGACACATCTAGATTAGTGCAAATTCTATAGTGACACTAACAGCACATGCCATTTGTCATTTCTCAGCAGTGGGCTCAAACTGAATACCTTTGGTGATTCCAATGGATGATTCGTAGTCATGCATTGTGAGAACTACAGTCATCTGCTTTAAATGTACTTTAGTTTCACTTAATTATGAGGATTTCAGGTGTTTAAACATTTGATTTGTGTTTGGATGTTCCCTTTTCACACCCATCATTTAATCATTAGTCATAAGAATTCACACAACTGCATTACCTTACTTATGGAGAAAATAAAAAAACTTCATGCAGACCATTGAATATCACGACACACGGGAACATACACAAGTACACAATACCCCACACACAGCGCAGTGTTAGTGCCCACACCTTGACACCCAATGGACAACCCTGTGGCCCTCATCAGTAACCCTTCACCCAGAGTAACCCCCAGACCCCATGCAGAGAACTGACTGTCAATATTCACTACACTGACATTAAGTATACACAACCCCTACAGTCAGAAATCTGTACATATTTCACACTGAGCTCTACTTCAGACTGTTGTTGTACAGGTGGATCCATGCACATGACTCCATCTAACATGTCATTAGTAATACTACAGTGAACTTCAATTTTAAAAGGATATATACATGGACAGGAAAGCCTACTGATAACCTTCAAGAGTCTGTTACAGCTGAGGCGGTGTCAACATGTGAGGAGCTTGGCACATATTGGGTGGAAATCACTTCAATCCACCCAATAAAAATACAGACCTCAAACTAATATTCTTACATAGCCTAGCAGTTAAGAGGTTGCTGGTTGGAATCCCCGAGCCGACTAGGTGTAACATTTGTCAGTGTCCCCTTGAGCAAGGCACTAACACTAATTGCTCCTGTAACTCTTCCTGGATAAGAGTGTCTGCTAAAATGACTCAAAATGTTAAAAATGAAGCTGCTATAGTAGTGGCTTTGTCAATGTTATCAATCTGAGGAGCTCACTGAACCTTTTACACTGAATCTTCAAGGACAATGTTAGTGTAAAACCAATCCTATACATTACACCACTATCAGGCTTTAAACGGTAGTAAGGAGCAGGGAATAATGAATCTGTTGACTGGTATGAAGCATCCCCAGTGAACGAACACACACTTATACAACTAGTCCACTGGCGTCACAATGCACACAGCAACTCAGTGAGTTTGTCCAGAGATCTTTAAAATGGTGTGGACAAAGAGTGAGAAATGGAGAGGGAGCTGTGAGAGAACATTGACCAGATCTCTGAACAGACACACTGGAACACACACACACAGCAAGCAGACATGGAGTCTCACACACAGGTGAACGCATCAATCACACTTCTGGAACCACCAGGGGGAAAACAAAGGATCAACAGCGTTATGCAAAATTCAGCCAGACTTGTCAAACTGCAGAGCTGGTTTACTCATTAAATATCTTTAAACATAGTATTTAAAAGAAGATCAAATCAACAATACAAAAAGGGATGCGCTCTCGGTTTTGTCTGGCTGAATTCAAAATGGCAATTTCCCTTTAATAAAGAACATTCCTTCCTCTGGAAGGACACTGGTCATGTGACCTACACTTCCAAGTGACCCACTAGCCCACCACAGAGCACGCTCCAGCAGCACGGGGGAGGAAGGAGAGATAGCGCAAGAGCCAAGGAGAGGGAGGAAGGGTGTGGAGGAGGAGATCCAGAGATGTGTGATGGGAGAGGAAGGAAGGGGGTGATGTGGGGGGGGGGGGGGGGGGGTAACTCACATGTGACAGGAACGAGCTGGTCTGTTGATGGGAAAAGAGAAACACACAACCTCAAAGGAATTATAGATACAGATACTGGTCCGCTTTCAGAAAAGACTGGGCCTCTCTTGAACCCTGTAGTCACAGCTGCATCTATCACAGGGGTGGCCAACTACAGCACTGCAGGGTTATATTTTGTCTCATGGCTTTATAGAGTTGACCGGAGGTCACTGATTCAGCTCAGCCGCTGGAGGAGGAATGTCAACATGAGGAATAATATAGTCAGTCCACTGTGGTTTAGATATGACACTATGAACCAGCTACCAAGGGAGTTTAATCTACCTCCTGCAGTGCTACGGTCAGTCTTAAAGAACCAAGACTGGCCCACCCTTATTTAGAGGTCCTCTATGGCACCATAGAGCGATGTGACTGATGTAGAAGCAGCACCTATCCAAGACCTGGAACAATATGGCGATGGCTTGACAATGATGTAATGTTAAGTATCACTGGCAACACTATTTCTCAAACACACATACAATCACAGTACAAGTAGTTGAGCATTGAGGACTCGGAAAAGCCTGGTTCCGAGCTGATAAAGGACCATAGGAAACCAGGCCCACGCAGAGTGTGAGAGCATGGTGAAGAGAAAGAAAAAAAGGAATAGGAAAGAGAGTAGAGGCAATTATGAGAGAGAATAGTAGAGTAGATGACTGACCTGGTCTTTCTTGGTCTTGTGGGAAGAGGCCACATGGGCCAGATACTGAATGACCTTCTTGGTGTTCTCAGTCTTCCCAGCACCAGACTCTCCTCTGTGGAAGAGAAAAGGAGGAAGGAGGACAGAAGCAAAAAAGTGACTTCCTTAAATCGGTTGTCAGCAATATCACACCAAACACTGATATTTCAAGGTCATGTTGAGACCAAGAGTTGCTGTTCATAGAGTTATGCTCAAGACTCACGTGCAAAGAATGGACTGGTCTTCACGGTCTGTGAAAAGAGGTGGGGCCAAGATTTAAAAAAAAAGGTCCATATTACATGCATTAAGTTGGATTGAATAACATGAGGGGACAGTTGAATTCAATAGTGACAGAATAGTTACTGCTATTACTTGCAGCCCTTCATGGGTGCTTGTGGTGCAGAGGAACTTCAGTTCCATTGTCAGAACAACTAAAGTATGTTGTTGCCAGCTGGCTTCATATAAAATGTGAATTCTACAGTGTGTATTTGCTATCTCAGGAGCACATGCACCACATTTTTGTCTCTGAAACAGGAAGCGCATTGGTCACAGGAAATCAATATCCGGCTTCCTATGAATGGAAAGGGTGATGCCTTTTAACCAACAAGCCACTTAACCATCCCCATACTGCACGGTAACTCCCTCCCTCTCCTCTAGAGTTAAATGACTCCCTTTACTTAAATGGGGGCCAACCATGGACTAACAAGACAAGAGGGAGTGAATGGACAAGCCTGACAACACATCAAGGTAATGGGTCTGGGAAAGAGAGTACTGAGAATGTACTGCATGTAGACTACATGTAGACTACATACCCTTACAGACTGACTAATGGCCTTGGTTATGGAAGGCAGGAACCCTCAGAAATCAAGGCTAACGCTTCACTACTTAAATGCAGACTTTCAGATCCAAGTGTGCCTGGGAGGAGTCTGAACAGATTCATATCTTCAGACAAATTATCTTACTAAACATGGATGTTAAAATACTACCAATAATACTACAGTTTTACTCATTAGCCTTATCTGAATACATTTGCTAGGTTACTTACTACGATGTTGTGGTATAATAAGGACCTTGGCTTACCCTGCATCATGCTCCTGTAGGCCGTGTCAGTGATGGCATAAATATGGGGGGGCATTTCATGCCTCTTCTTGCCCTTGTACATATCCACAATCTCTTCTGAGTAGATGGGCAGATTCTTATAGGGGTTTATAACCACACAGAAGAGCCCAGAGTATGTCTGTGATACAAAGAGAAACACTTATTAATATTGGCTACTGAACATACATGCGCTCCTCTATCCATGTCCTGAACCAAGAACACTAGGGATTATACAGTCGGACTTGACTGGTCTTCTTACATTGGATTTAGGCCAGTCTTGAGATGTCACTGCAATTAGAATTCTGTCGATATCAATGAGAGACTGCAGTAGAAATCACTCCCACCTGCCAATGTAATAGTTTAAACTGACTGTATATTTTACAACTGATGGTCTACAGTCAAGAACAAGACTGGACAGATGTATATGGGGAAATCATAGTGAACATTATTTTCTGAATCTAACCCTCTCCAAGTCTCTCGTCAACACCAGCTCCATACTTTATTTCCCTCCCTGACTACAGCCAGAGGCTGGGCTTGATCAGTCATGTTTCACAATCACCAAGACCTTCTACCAAACAGTGACATCATCCGAAGTAATTTCACCCCACCCCCTCTGTCCCTTTCATTATACCTATCTAAAGCCTCCCCTCATCTTGGTATGGGCATCTGGAGCAGCTCTCCTCCCCACTTCACTTTCGTTCATCAGCCCTCCATATTACTATTTCCTTCCCTCTCAGCTACATTCCTGTCCTCCACTCCCCATTGCCCTTGCTTCTGGTCTGGTAGTTGTCTTAGTTGCCTCTCCCAAGGGGGGGGGGGGGGTTCAGATGGGTACCCGGTTCAGTGGCGCACAACACGGCAGGACCCAAACCCCAAGAGGGCCAGGGTGTGTTGACTTGACCGGGTCAAATCCCAATGTAGCAGGCACCAATTCACTCCGTCGTGGACAGAGGGATAAATGGCATTATGGGGGAACAATAATTGGAGCACGATTTACATTCCATCTCCATTTAAAACTCAACTCTGAACAGCTTTACTCTCCACCCCCCCCCCCTAGGAGAGTATTGTTCCCTGCAGATTCCTGTTTATAGCAGTACTCCAAACACAGAAGGAGCGAGTAAGAGAGGGAAGGGAGCCAGAAAGGGAGGACTGAACATACTCGTATGTTTGGTAAACATTACAGCCTTTCATTTGGGATGGCAACCTGCACATAATGGGTCATCTGACACAATTGGCTTAATGGGGCAGGAAAGGAGGACTACCTGGTTTGGAACCAGGCCAAGTCGTGACATGAGCAGACAGTGCTTTCATAACCAGCATTAAGCAAGACCTTAGATAACAGCTTAAATGTTTTTTTAAAAATCAGCTCTCGTATGGGGGGGCAAGAGTGAGTCAGGAGTGTTCACATGAACACAGAGTAATGATTGACACATGTATCATACAATGAGGTGAGGTCCTTCAATGTGCTGTAGTATCAGAATTTATTTTTCAGGTTCTACAGGCTGGGAATGTGTCCTTCAGTTCAGTGTGTGCCTTGTATATAATACTCACGTAGATGAGGCCAGAGTAATATCTCTCCTTGAGGTTGTGCAGCACAGAGGCCTCGTTCAGGCAGGTGAGCTCGGCCATGTCTTCCACCTTGCTGAACTTGGGCGGGTTCATCTTCTGGATGTCATCCTTGTTGACTTTCACCTTCTTGCCAGAGTCTGCCAGCTCCACCAGGCACTCTTCACCTCGCTCCTCCTTCACAGATCCCGCCTCGAAGCCCAGCCGCTCCGACGGCACCCACACCAGCTTCTTGGTGGCCCAGTCTGCCTGGGCCAGAGGGTTGTTGACCATGTTGCGGTCCACGTACAGGAACTTGTCTGCGTCCGTCGCCATGGTTGCTGTGGAAAGAGACCCGGAAGTTGGTTAGGGCTGGGAAATAGAGCATTTAGTTGTAGTACCAATTCTATTTAGTTAGACCGCAACCAACAAACAAACCTGACGTAAATGAGCAACAGTCCTGACATATACTGAGCCAAGTTAACAAAGACTTCCCTTACACTACAAAGCAATATCTATCCCCAAAACAAGAATGTGGGCATGACATTTTATTTCACCTTCGCGGCAATCTATATCCACAATACCCATGGGTTGTTCTGATCTAAAGCTAGCCACTGCCCAGAAAGTTTGTTGGGTTGTGAGTTGATGTCTGTCAGAGAGGTCTGGTCCCTGGCCGTTTGCCTTGATGTAATGCCTGAGGAATGCCGGGGTCACCAATGTTTCCTCTACAACATGGAGTGCTCAGGTTAAGTCAGGTCAACATAAAACACGCTTATCTCAACAAGGCCCCACTATTCAGGCAACCGCTACGGATGCTAAATCAAATTAAAGGGCGCACTCCCTCTCCAGCCAAGAAGGTCTCTAAAAAAAATCGTAACTTACAGTGCTGTAAAACTTAGTTGAAGTCGAAAGTTCACATACACTTAGAACAGTCATTAAAATAGGTTTTTCAACCACTCCACACATTTCTTGTTAAACAAACTATAGTTTTGGCAAATCGGTTAGGACATTATGCATGACAAGTAGTTTTTCCAACAATTGTTTACAGACAGATTATTTCACTGTACCACAATTCCAGTGGGTCAGAAGTTTACATGCACTAAGTTGACAGTGCCTTTAAAGAGCTTGGAAAATTCCAGAAAATGATGTCATGGCTTTAGAAGCTTCTGATAGGCTAATTGACATCATTTGAGTCAATTGGAGGTGTACCTGTGGATGTATTTCAAGGCCTACCTTCAAACTTAGTGCCTCTCTGCTTGACATCCTGGGAAAATCAAAAGAAATCAGCCAAGACCTCAAAAAAAAAATTGTAGACCTACACAAGTCTGGTTAATCCTTGGGAGCAATTTACAAACATCTACCAAATTCAACGGTACAAACAATAGTACGCAAGTAACAACACCATGGGACCACGCAGCAGTCATCCCGCTCAGGAAGGAGATGCGTTCGGTCTCCAAGAGATGAACGTACTTTGGTGTGAAAAGCTCAAATCAATCCCAGAACAGCAGCAAAGGACCTTGTGAAGATGCTGGATGAAACAAGTACAAAAGTAACTATATCCACAGTCAAACGAGTCCTATGAAATCGACAACCTGAAAGGCAAGGAAGACACTGCTCCAAAACCACCACAAAAATGCCAGACGACGGTTTGCAACTGCACACGGGGACAAAGATAGTACTTTTTGGAGAAATGTCCTCTGGCCTGATGAAACAAAAATAGAACCGTTTGGCCATAATGACCATCGTTATGCTTGGAGGAGAAAGGGGACGGCTTGCAAGCCGAAGAACACCCATCCCAACCGTGAAGCACGGGGGTGGCAAAATCATGTTGTGGGGGTGCTTTGCTGCAGGAGGGACTAGTGTACTTCAAAATACATGGCATTGTGAGGATATATTGAAGCAACATCTCAAGACATCAGTGAGGAAGTCAAAGCTAGGTCGCAAATGGGTCTTCCAAATGGACAATGACCCCAAGCATACTTCCAAAGTTATGGGAAAATGGCCTTATGGACAAAGTCAAGGTATTGGAGTGGCCATCACAAAGCCCTGACCTCAATCCTATAGAAAATTTGTGGGCAGAACTGAAAAAGCATGTCTGAGCAAGGAGGCCAACAAACCTGACTGTTACACCAGCTCTGTCAGGAGGAATGGGACTAAATTCATCCAACTTATTGTGGGAGGCTACCCAAAACGTTTGACCCAAGTTAAACAATTTAAAGGCAATGCTACCAAATACTAATTGAGGGAATGTAAACTTGTGACCCACTGGGAATGTGATGAAAGACATAAAAGCGGAAATCATTCTCTACTATTCTGACATTTCACATTCTTAAAATAAAGTGGTGATCCTAACTGACCTAAGACAGGGAATTTTTACTAGAATTAAATGTCAGGAATTGTCAAAAACTGAGTTTGAATGCATTTGGCTAAGGTGTATGTAAACTGACTTCAACTGTATATTCATGGTAATGTGCAACATGTGCTGACCATCTCATTTAAATATGTGGTTTTGGGACAGACTTCATTGATTACATACTTGGAAGAAAATCTTCAAAAACAATGCGTTTCGCAACATTCGGTTTCTAGGGACGAGGAGCACGTCAGAGTGGGAGGCTAATAGACTGATACATAATGAGGCCTGAGGAACCTCCAACATTCAAAAATGTTGGAGAACATTCAAGGGACTAAAAGTTTAAATACTTTGGGGTTAAAGGCATAAACACAATGTTCAGTCTTGAATCTTGTTTACAAGGCTTGTGTAAAACAACCACAATGCCAGCGGTGAGCGACATGGCTTGCAGGCAGGCACAAACAGGACCGGTTCACAGCTCATGAACAACATCTCTAAGTCATTGAAGTCAGTTCCATGGTGTAACCCACATGGAGACACTAGACAAGTATTACCAGAATCCAGTGGGGGTGAGGGACGGGCGTTCCTTATGTTTAGCTATACACAGAGGTAGAGAAAAGGGAAGGCCCTTATCTGAACGTTCCAACGGGAGCGTTGCGCTTTCCCACCACCGCCAGGGTCGTTAGCCTAAAACTTTCCTTTACTCCCTAGGGTAGAAATAAAAATTAAACATTTGACAACAAATGGCAACGTTTTGTTTACATACTCAACTTTGCAAAACAGCACACACTCAAAAAGGTTAGAAGTTTGGGATTTTTTTCCACGTTACCATACTTATGAGCTTTGTTTGTTGGCAGAGTTTCTGTTTGGATAATTTGGAAATGCAGTTTGTGAAATCTTGGGGGTTTACAGGTGGCAAGTTCCCTTACAGTGCCTGCCATCATAAAGCTATTCTTACGAAATACCAGCATTATTGAATGCGAGGTTTACCTGCTGTAGAATGGGGAAAAAGTTATTTTATAGGCATGTTAACCTACACTGGGGGCAATGCAGTCTACTGCACACAAAGGCTAGGGCAAGTAGATGTTTGAGAATGTATTGAGAAAGGCTGTACTGCACTGCTGACAGAGGGTTATGAGAAATCCTAAAATGGCACATTAACCCTGATCTAAGTTAGGGAACCAGGACTGTAGCACCATTCTTCTCCCTCCTCAGAGCTCTACAGCTGACTTCCATCACTACACCCTCCCCTTTCCCAACCCTTACTTCACCGTTTCCTACTTTAGAGTGAGGTACCCCACAAATTAGTCCCCCCAGACTCCTCTCGGTCAGCTTCAGTCTCCCTCTCCCCGCCCCCCTCTGTTTATCCAGTCTTCCAGGGTCACATTCCTCCCATACTGACCCTTTATCAAAGACAGAGAGCAAAGGAATGCTGCACATTTCTTTCCTCTGATCACCGTCAGTCTCTCCTGGTCTTTCCTCCCAGTCTTCTACTCCCATCACCACATCAGTAGAGGATCGCACACGTTGAAACAAATGTGGATCTCCCATTCGTCAACTAATTGTTCAGCACGCTGTTGATGTCTGATGACATTTGTGAGATTCGACATATTAAAAAAATATTTTAAAAAATTGGTTGCAAAGTGCTCTAAGCAGGCAAACGCTATTGGTGTGTTCAAGCCCTTAACACTCACGATACATCAACATCACCTAGCCCTGGTAATGCACCCACAGGCTGTACAGTATAACAGTTGACTGTGGCAGAGCCTAACTATCTGCAACGTTAGGCAAACATAACCGGGCAACCACACCAAGGGGAAGTCTAGTCAGTTCCATGCAGTCCTAACACAGCTAATGCCTGACTGCAATAGTTAACCATTGTTTTCCTGCTTGGCAAAAACAAGCAGTAGGGAGTACAGCCTCAACACACCAACGCTCTGGGATTGATTCTTATCAGCGTCAGCTAGGCTAACGTGGGCGTGCAGCATGAAGAGAGAAGAAAAAAACATGTAGCCTACATGAAAACAAACTCAAACAAGCAGCTCAAACATATACAGGCCATCTGTTGAGTGGAGGCAGGATGGGGGCCAGAGAGTTTAGCTTGTATTGTCTACCAGCAAGACATGGATAAGCCAGCAGGATAGGAATATAACAAAGATATTGAACAGAAATAACAATGATAAAATGAGACTTCAAAAAGGAGAGCATGCAGCCGTTTTGGACGGCCCTGGGGAGGGAGGGAGCAGAGAGGCCTGTGCTGTGTCCTATACACGTCGTCTTGACACAGATTAGTCAGTGACGCATCTCCTCCATCCATCTCCTGAGAGCAGCACAGGGCTACATTTATAACCACATCTATTCTTTTCATAGTCATTCTATGGAAGGTGCTCTACATTGAAAAGTGAAGGCAAACCTGAAGTGTGATGGTCAGCCATTGTCAATGATGTACAGGCTAGGCAATGTCTATGGCATTAAGAGAACACTGGGTAGACCGACGTATTTTATTATGATTCAGAGTCCCCACAAAGTCCACAGCCTTCTGTCTGGCCACCAAAGTCCACAGCCTTCTGTCTGGCCACCAAAGTCCACAGCCTTCTGTCTAGCCACGTCTTCACTCAACCTGGGACGCCACTAAGCCTGAAGCCAAGTACTGCGCAGCTGCAAGGCCTCCCCATGTCTTGTCAGCTGTACAAACAGACTGATCTATTGAAGGTTGGCTACATTGAGATTAGCCATTCTGGTAGTTACTCATGCAGAGTTACAGATTAATGAAGGCGACACGTGGAATACAAGGAAACCAATCCCTCCAACTGTCCCTAAATGTTACCGAACCCATCTGACAATCAATGACTAGCCAACATGTCATTCAAGGCTAAGAAAAAGACTCAGACATCTTGGAAAGGGTGGTGCTTAGTCAGAGAAGTGGCCTACGATAGGAGCGGAACCACGGGCTGAATAACAGGGGGGTGGGGGGGGTTTAGAACCGACTTCAGAGACAAGAATGAAGGCACAAAGGGAGGAAGTAAGGAGTGTCCTTGTCAACTCCTGGCCCTCTCGTTAAAAAGGCACACTAAGGGCTGCTTGCTCTTCATCAGAGCCATCCTTCCCTCCCTCCTTTCTCCACTCATTTCATTCCAGCTCAGTGCCTTCCCCTGCTCCTCCTCACACAGAGCTATGCTGAGTAGCTGGAAAAACCAAGGTCTTGATCCTCCATCTCATCAGTCAGAGACCAAAGGCTACATTTAAACCTGACCATGTACAATAAGCCTTGTATCCCACCAGCCACATTATAAAGCTGTTAAACAGCTGTGGCCAACTGGCCATGGTATAAGTCTCCATTGACTGGAATATTAATGGAGCCATTAATACATCCTCCTCATATCACATCCTACCCTGTCCGCCCCTACTCTAGTCATCAGATGGTCTCTCGTTGGGTCCAGTCTAGCATGCATTTAAGCTTCAACGGCCTTTCGCTCCATCTCCTGCCCCCTGACCTTACCTCTTCTAGTCCTCACCACTGTCTGATGCCCTGAGGGAGAGAGTGTGACTGCCAGACGAGGCCAGGAGAGGTGGAGTGCGTCTAAGTTCATTATAGACTCAGACAGTCTCCCTGCCTAAAACAGGGGAGGGAGGGGGAGCCGAGGAGAGAGAGAAGAGGAAATTACAAAGCGGGAAAACTATTTTGCCATTTGTGGAACTTTGTTGTGTGAATTCTTGCAGAGTGCACCAGGAGACACCGTTGAAACTAAAAGTTCTCGGCCCTCTGCAGACGGCAGTAAATTAAGTCCTGGAAACGAACCAACCTCCATGACAAACCCTTATCCACTATTTTTCCACATTCCTCACTAGAGATGCACATAATTTATTTTTTTAAACTCTAAGCAACCGGTTAGTCTTGCAGCACCATTTCCTTTAGAATGATGATATTAACTGCACTGGTTGACAGCCAGTAGGTGTCAGTCTGACACATACACCTACACACGTATAATGATTTGGGGTCAAAGGGCTTATGAAACAGCTCATATTTCTGTTGTCATTCTGACAGCCATATTGAACAAGCGAAAGGGAATTGATATTAGATAATGGTTACATAAGCCTTTTAACTGTTGTGAAAGAATGCTGGAGGGAGTCATACATACCTGCTTCCTCGGTCACTTAAATAAACATGTCTTAAACCCTACTCAGGACATAAAACATCTTTCACCTGACCATCTTTCACCTGAACACGTCTTCTCATCTCATTTTTACCCCCACTTAAACTAAACCATCCCCTCCCTTTTGTCTGCTAACGCCCATCTCTCCTTACCTCTGACTAGAAGTCTTATCTACAGTATAAGAGCACTCCCTTTGAAATCACTATATAGTCTAGGCTACATGAAGACAACAAATGGTGTCTAGCGTTTATGGAGGCTATTCACCAGTCAAACAGAAAGCACTCACGGCCAGTTGAACATGTGCTGTATTCAAACTAGTTGGGTATATTGAACCTGACCTGCATTTGTGTTGACAGAGGAATAAAATATGGAGTGGCAGTCGGAGGGACGTCCCCGTGCAGAGAGCGTTTCAAAGTTCAGTGTGAAACTGTGTTCGAGCGCTCAAGTTGACTGTTGGGCAATAGCCAGTCTGACACATACACGTATACACGCCTACAAAACCAAACACATCAGGTGTGCAGATCACACCCGACATGGAACAAAGTCTCTTTTCTGACATGCAAGGTAGCTTTTCACCACCCACATGGAGTAAAAGACCTCTACCTAACTAGTAATCTGCTTCTCTCCATTAGTTCCATTGAATAAAAATATAACCGCAATAAAGTGTTAGTCATATGTTTCATGAGCTGAAATAAACATTTGCAGAAGTGTTCCATACGCACAAAAAGCTTCTCAAATTTGGCTACATCCCTCTTAGTGAGCATGTCTCCTTTGGCAAGACAATTCACCTGACAGGTGTGGCATATCAAGAAGCTAGTTAAACGGCATGATCATTACACAGGTGCAGCTTGTGTCGGGGACAATAAAAATACACTCTATAATGTTTAATTGTCACACGACACAATGCCACAGATGTGTCAAGTTGAGGGAGTGTGCAATTGGCATGCTGACTGCAGGAATGTCCACCCGAAATGTTGCCAGAGAATTAAACGTTAATTTCTCTGCCATAAGCTGCCTCCAACGTCATTTTAGAGAATTTTTGCAGTATGTCCAACTGGCATCCCAACTGCAGACCATGTATGGCATGGTGTAGGTGAGCGGTTAGCTGATGTCAACAGAGCACCCCATGGTGGTGGTGGGGTTATGGTATGGGCAGGCATAAGCTATGAACAATGAACACAATAGATTTTAGCAATGCCAATTTGAATGCACAGACACACCGTGACGAGATCCTGAGGCTCATTGTTGTGCCATTCATCTGCCGCCGTCATCTAATGTTTCAGCATGATAAAGCACGGTCCCATGTCGCAAGGATCTGTACACAATTCCTGGAAGCTGAAAAAAAGCACAGTTCTTCCATGGCCTGCATACTCATACATGTCACCCATTGAGCATGTTTGGGATGCTCTGGATCGATGTGTATGACAGCATGTTCCAGTTCTGCCAATATCCAGCAACACAGCCATTGAAGAGGAGCGGGACAACATTCCACAATCAACAGCCTGATCAATCCTATGCGAAGGAGATGTGTCACGCTGCACGAGGCAAATTGTGGTCACAGCAGATACTAACTGGTTCTCTGATCCATGCCCCTACCTTTTTTTGAAGGCATCTGTGACCAACCAATGCATATCAGTATTCCCAGTCATATGGAATCCATAGATTAGGGCCCAATTCATTTATTTCAGTTGACAGATTTCCTTACATGAACTGTAACTCAGCAAAATCTTGGAAATTGTTCCATTGTTGCTTTATTTTTGTTCACCATAAATTAAAAAAGGACAACTATCCCCCCACCCAGCATAGGCCTGGCATGTATCATAAACCAAGCAGCAATCAGTGTTTCCACAGTTAAGTCCAGAGAAGTGAGAACAATCCTTGTTTGTTTGGAACCCCAGCCATAGATTAGTCATTTCCTGCTATTGTTGCAGTCAGTGGAACCCTACAGGTGTGCGCTGTGAGAGGGAGGATGGGAAGGGGGCCCCAAATAGGAGGTATGGAGAAATTGACAGAATGGAATAGGAGGAAGGAAAGAAACAAGCAAGCAAACAGTAGAATAGACCTAGTAGTGGGATTTGCACTAGGCCTTTTAGCTGATACATTGGGTGTCCCTGCCAAGTCGACCAATCCGATTGACCCAATTCAAATCATATTGTTCAAGCCAGACTGAACAAAGGAGTGAGTTTATTACATATAAATAGATAGCGAGAGTAATGGCAGTAAAATAAAAGTTTAAAAGAATTTGACTGGCAAGCCAGCCACAGTAAAATATGACTCAAGCCTGAATCAGAGAGCACAGATGTATGCACGCACGTAATATCCTGTGTTTGATGTCTGCAATACTAAGAATCCATGATATCCAACCTGTTATTTAAAATAGTGATGGCAAAGAAATGTACTTGAATTTTATTTTAAAAATCCAGTATTTTTCCTTCCTAGCTTGTTCTCCATCTTATTAAAAAAAGGGAGCCAATTTGTTTATAAGACACTTCCATGATGTATTTCTCAAGCTCTCACTTGTATCTCGGCAGCATACATACGGTGAGCAATATGTTTGGAACGTCAGATCCCAATAAAAAAAAAAAAAATTTTTTTTTTAAATATCAGTACCAAATCGTAATACATATACAATTGTGAGAAACGCAATACGTATCGTATCGACACCCAATTATCATTGTGAGGTCCCTGGCAATTCCCAGCCCTAGTTTAAAGATGGAATCCGTATTAGGGGAAACAGCGCCACTGTCCTCCCCAGCACAGTCGTTATCGTTTTGTGAATGTAACAGAGGTGAGGTGCATTGAGCAGTGTAGTTAAAAAAGGTTGCAGTACATATTCTGCTGTTGTATCACACAATGACATCTGATGAAGAAACTTGTTTACAGTAACTTGGTTGTAATATCCCAATCTGACATGAGTTTCACCATTAAGGATTCCAGCTTTAAGAATAGAATGTGACCCATGTTTATATGCTGATCAGTGGCTATGAGCCGGTCTGTATACATTACTCAAATGATTTTGACTCATGTGGATGATTGATCTTTGTGTTCTACTTGCCCCTTTGACTGGAGATGTCATATAATGTACAGTAAATGGCTCATAAATATCAAGGAAGCATAAACTGTAGTCCTGTCTAGATGATGACCTTTCATCTGGTCTGCTGTAGCTAGCTGGGATATAGGACCTAAAATGAATATAAAATTAGGATTGTTTACCTGGGGAAATTACCTCATTTTGATGGTATGTTCAAAAATGTAGTGCTCTTTTTTTTGTTGCTTCCATTGTCTGGATTATCATCAAGCATTTGCCCATGTTACTGTCCCTCATCCCTGAAAGGGCAACTATAGTCCTGTAAATCTACAGTTAGTTTAGAGGACCTCACCTGACAGAAACCAGGTCAGAAACATCTTGGGACTGACTGATAGCATCAACTCAAGAATCACAGCTACCACTGAACCTTGGATAACTGTGGGACACTTTTGTGCCACGGTGCCCTTGACCCAAATTGAAACAAAAGCAAGTTGGTTCCTAACAGTAATCTACCTTTTTAGGCTAGACTACATACTGACCAAATGTGGTCGACCCACTGGTCATGAACTGGGTACATCATTTAAACAGTCAGTAAAATGTAAGAAGATCACGACAAGTTAGACTAATCAGTTTATATCTAAAAGGTCATTATAACTAATAATAATGGTGAATGCCTTTCCAATGAGCAAATCCAGAGGATTCGTTTCAGATGCTGCCAGGGGTTTGATTCACAGTTCAGTGCAGTGAAAGCACAAACAGGAAATGATGTTATTCTGATAAGCAGGGTGTTGGTTCCTTAGTGAAATAGAAAGACACCAGAGAGACCAAGGATGTATGCAAGAAAGTCATGAACTTGACTTTGCATACTGTTACCTTCAAAAGACAGAAACTCTGTTCTAAGACATAGGCCTGTGTTTCCCTTGAAATAACAAGTTTGAATTAATGGGCATGATATTCAGATGTGGCTATATCTGTA
This sequence comes from Oncorhynchus nerka, assembly GCF_034236695.1. Lineage (NCBI taxonomy): Eukaryota > Metazoa > Chordata > Actinopteri > Salmoniformes > Salmonidae > Oncorhynchus > Oncorhynchus nerka. The sequence continues at coordinate 65,105 of NW_027040152.1, forward strand.
GGGCAGACATTCACTCAGTGCAGTGGGAACAGACTTTTGCACAGGCCTAGACTGAGCCATGTTCCTATATCAGGAGAATTGCCCAAGCTCACTGGAGAACCATGCGTAATTTGTGAGTCCCAGATTGCCTGACGACTCACACTGAAGTCTTCCTCTGCTCTATATTCAGCTTGAGACTGCCAAAGTTGAAGTTGTTTGTGGTGACGTCAAAATTAAGGTCACCAGTGATTGAATCATCTCAAACCAATCAGACTATCAAATCCAATGACAGTTACAAAATGCTGCTTTACTGACTGGTTCTGGTCCAAATCTTTGGTTTCTGGGACCAATCAGAATGGTTAGAATGGGTTTGTGTTCTAACAACCTAACTGGCAGGCGTAAAAGAAACTCCTGAAACTAGATCCCCTACATACTGGTCTTGACGAGAAGAAAAAAGACAACTTGGGGCGAGGTTCTCTTCTGTAATGTTCAACCAATCCGATAAATGTGGAGGAGTTAACAATGTGACTCCATCTTAACATCCAAAAGTGGAAGTGGCATCAGACGCTTTCCATTTGCCCTGAAATCCAGAACATCCCCTTGTTAGGGACTCTGATTTCTAGAATGCTAGCCTCTGCGTTGGGGAGGTACTCCAATCCAGACTCATTGTGGAGAAGTAAATAATATCAGTGGGCGTGGCATAGCGTTTAGCAGGAGCAAGTTTGGGTAGCCAGGCAAAGTCCCTGAGGTCGAAATAATCAGAATCAAAGTGCTGCATCAATCTATAATTTCACAACACAAAACACTGACCAAACCCAAATTACTGACAAAGAACTTAGACTGGCGTCATTGCATATATAATGTCTGGTCGTGTAACAAGGTTCACTAGGCCTACCGAGTTAAAGTGATTATAGTCTAATTTAGTTCAATTACTTAAGCCAAGAAAGATACATTTATCATAACTCAGAAAATGTAAAGTAATACTGTACACGACTGGATACATTGTCATTTCACGCATAATGAGTTCATTGAAGTGTAGGCTGAAATACACGAGAAACAAAGTCAATGACGTAGACCTAAAGCATCAATCGAGCAGGAAGCGTGGACGTACACAGCGAATCAATTATAGAGTGACGTAATGGTGCGCAACAACACTCCCGGGGTACGTTAGCCTACAAACTTGTTTGCTTGCCCAGCGGCTGATCACACAGCGAAACCTAAACTATACAACATGTTAATCCGCGATGAAATAGACACGTCAAAAGAGTTCTAAACAGGACCGTGCTTATAGTTGATGCGTTCCATTATTTGGAGTTACTTTTCATTCCCTCCCTTTCTACATCTCATTCATGCGAATCACTTCCTGTAGTTAGCAAGTTAGCTTACGTTACTTGCAACATTTTCTCGCCATTGCTTCTTTAGTCGCTGATATCATCTTTCTTTGACACCGTGCCTGTTAAAATGAAACTACTTTCCACCTGAAATTGAATCAACTATGTAAACAAAAGTTAATACAGTTGGATGTTGAAAAGTTCACAATTCATACATCTGGGTTATGAGTTCCCACCCAGTGAGGTGATGAAGTTGCAGTTCCCGTCCTTCCTGGTTAGGTACACTTGCTCACCGCTAGACACAAGCATGTGAAGAGCCAAGGCTGAAGGAAATGAGAATGTAGCTAGAATAGATATCTAGCTAGCGGGATTATTACCTGCTGTTGAGATGCAGAGTCTTTTGGGGTTGGCTAGCTACAACCGGTGCCTGAGTCGGTCGCCGTGAAACAAACTCCTTTTCAGTCGACAGCAGCCTCGCAAAGAACTCGGATCAAACTATAGTGTTCTCTTCTTCCCTCTCCCTCACTCTTTTTTTCTTTTTCCTCCTCTCTTCCACTAGCTAGTTAAATCTGCTCTTTGCGTTGTCAGTCGGGGTGCGGTCCAGAGGAGGAGGGGCCTATATGTTATGTCTCCGCCCTCCCAGCTTCTCCCAGCCAATGTTATAATAATCCTTACCGTCTGGGCCAATAATGCTATTGAAGGGGCGTTTCCAAGTGGAGAAACTAGTGCCACTGGGCAACAAAAAAATCTTGAACATGAAATAGTTGAGGGAGGAGAAGGGGAGCACAGATAAGGTGGTGTTTAATGAAGGAGGTATGTGCACTGTAAGGATTTTTATGACCATATAAGTACCAGTCCATTCAGGATGGGCTACATCATAAAGGTTATCCCCGTGTGTCATTAGACTGGGCTAGACTGTCTGCTTTGAAGCTCACTGACACTGCTTAGAGAGAACCTACCAAGGTTCATGTCAAGGAATCTACCACTACACAAACTGGGCTACAACTGTAGCCTACTGTTTTACTCTTTATCCATTTACCTTTATTTTGACAGGTAAGTTAACTGAGAAAACATTTTCAGTTAGTGATAGTATTACCATCACCACACTAATAATAGTGATATGTAGGGACACAGAAACACTATTGTCCGGAGAAACATACTGAAACTAAAATCACACTGAGGCATAATAAATGTAGGTGTATGTGCATATAAAAATACACACCAAATAGACAAACAACAATTCAGATCATTTTTCCACCCTAAGATTTAAAAAAAAAATTGCATTCAATTGGTCAATAGCAATCCAAGTGACAGAAACTTGACCTGTGCAAATATAACAGTATAGCTTCCGTCCCTCACCCCGAACCAGGGACCCTCTGCAAACATCAACAACTGCCTCCCAAGAAGCATCGTTACCCATCGCTCCACAAAAGCCGCGGCCCTCGCAGAGCAAGGTGAACAACTACTTCAAGGTTCCCCTCAGAACAGCCTCAATTCGTTGGGGCATGGACTCTACAAGGTGTCAAAATGGTTCCACATGGATGCTGGCCCATGTTGACTCCAATGCTTCCCACAGTTGTGTCAAGTTGGCTAGACATCCTTTGGGTGGTGGACCATTCTTGATAAATACAGGAAACTGTTGAGCGTTAAAAAAAACAGCAGCGTTGCAGTACTTAACACAAACCGTTGCACCTGGCACCTACTACCATACCATGTTCAAAGGCACTTAAATATTTTGTCTTGCCCATTCACCCTCTGAATGGCGCACACACACATTCCATGTCTTAATTGTCTCAAGGCTTAAAAAGTATTCTTTATCCTGTCTCCTCCCCTTCATCTACACTGATTGAAGTGGATTTGACAAGTGACATCAATAAGGGATCATAGCTTTCACCTAGATTCACCTTGTCAGTCTGTGTCATATACACTCAGTGTATATTTGGTTCATAGTCCTTTGATTTCAACGTCCACAGACGTCCGTACAGGTCTTGATTTGGGCCAAACATAGACGTCTATGTTTGGTTCAGATTTGACCTAGGCCGGCCTTCATTTGAACGTCCACGGACGCCCAGGTATTTGGGCCAAACATAGACGCCTTGATTTGGGCCAAACATAGATGTCTATGTTTGGTTCAGATTTGACCTAGGCCGGCCTTCATTTGAACGTCCACGGACGTCCGGTCCCGACCAGCCTATATTTGGCCCAAACATAGATGTTCAGATTGTCTATACTTGGTTCAGATTTGGTCCGTCCCGTACCTGACCGAATCTGAACCAATCATCGGCATCTATGTTTCACTAGTTTGGACAGCACAGTACAGCACAGTACCGTAAAGTATAATACAGTACACAATACAGTAAAGACAAGTAAAGTATAGTGTACTGTATTTTACCCTTCTTTACTCTAATGTACTCTACTCTACTGAACGAAACAGTACTGTACTCTACTGAATTAAACTATACTGTACTCTACTCTACTGAATTAAACTATACTGTATAGTACTGTACTCTACTGAATTAAACTATACTGTACTGTAGTTTATGCTACTGTACTCTACTCTACTGAACGAAACAGTACTGTACTCTACTGAATTAAACTATACTGTACTAAATTAAAAACTAGTACTGTAATCTACTGAATTAAACTATACTGTACTCTACTGCACTCTACTCTAATGAATTAAACTCGACTGTACTGTACTCTACTGAATAAAACTCTACTGTCCTGTACCATACAGTACTATATTGTACTTTATGTACTGTACTCTTCTGTGTTCTACTGTACTAAACTTTGCCATACAGTACTGTGATGTTCAAACCTGTGAAACATAACCTAGACGTCTGTGATTCGTTCAGATTTGGAACTGATCCACACCGACCACATTTGTACTTGATTGGGGGCTGGGCTTATTAGAATAATACCCAGCATGCTTTGCAAGTGTGTTGCAACATTGACATTTTAGTCATTCAGCAGACGCTCTTATCCAGTGTGACTTAAAGTCAGTGCATTCAACTAAGGTAGATAAACAACAACATATCACAGTCATAGCAAGAAAAAAAATCTGTAACCTTTACACAGAATATTATTGTAGTTGAACAAACTGTGTGCGTGTTGACTTTGTTTACCCACACCCGAAGCGATCAGGACTTGCAGGTTTTGTTGTGGAATTGTTAGATATTACCTGTTAGATACTGCTGCACTGTTGGATCTAAAAGCATAAGCAGTTTGCTACACTCGCAATAACATCTGCCATCCATGTGTATGTGATCAATAAAATTTGATTAAACATTTATGGCAATTTAGCTAGCTTGCTGTTGCTAGCTAATTTGTCATGGGATATAAACATTGGGTTGTTATTTTACCTGAAATGCACAAGATCCACTACTCTGACAATTAATCCACAGATGAAACGGTAAACCGAATTTGTATCTCATCATCTCTCCTCCTTCCTTCAGGCTTATTTTTCTTCTTTGGACTTTATATGATGGTTGGCAACCAAATTTACAGTGCATTAACTACTGGACTGCGGACCTCAGTTAATCTTTCAATCACCCACGTGGGTATATGCTTCTAAAAAACAACGAGGAGATGGCACATGGGTATATGCTCCTAAAAACCAATGTGGAGATGGGAGAGGCCGGACTTGCAGCACGTGGAGCGTCACAAATAGAACCAATTTCTATGTTAGTGCCTGGCTACGCAGACGCTCCGCGAGCAGTGTGGGTGCAATGATTGAATAACATGTATGTGTACATTTATTTTGCAACGGTGAGCGGTGTGGTCAGCATGTCATGGTGTCAGTTTTAAAGCTTTTGAAAACGCTAACATAAGTGCATGTGATAGATGAGAGCAAAAAAATAATATTTAGTTGCAATCTTCACTTTGCTCTTCTTTCCCATTAAGAGATGTGAAAAATGTATGTGTTTTATTGCTTACTTAATTGAGAATCGATAGTAGTTTAAATCTGGCCATAGAATCAATGATAAAAAAATAAGTATTTTCAATGTCTGTAAATGACATGTTTTCACATTTTGGAAAACATGTACTTGAAAAGTCACGTTTTTTACTTTCATTCAACACCTAAGATGCACCTGATTTCCATGTCCAAAATGCTTATTTTTGACATCTGAAACATATGTCTTCTAACCTTCCATTCAGCACCTGAAATGAATGTGATGTCAACATCTGGGAAATACTTATTTTCATTGTAATTTTGCTTACTGAGAGGAGTCTAGATACAGTAGCTGAGATTGCTAAAACTATGGCTGTAGTGAGAAGGGCAAGCTTAGCCCCACGGGAAGCCAATAGATGTACTATGGACAGCAGGCTGAAAAAGTGGAGAGAACCAGATTCACTCCCAAGTAGAGCACTGCTCTGTGTGTGTATGTATGTGTGTGTGTGGGTGTGTGTATGTATGGCTGCACATCCTCAACACATCCAGATCTCTGGACAAGTTTGCCTGGAAAGGAACCTTAAAATAACAATACTGGAAAACATAAGACAACAATATCAACTTCATGGTTAAGTGATGGGGAAGGGCTGGAATTGGGGGTAGAGAAGCAGAAGTGAAGAATGAGACATTTACATTTACATTTAAGTCATTTAGCAGACGCTCTTATCCAGAGCGACTTACAAATTGAACAACAGGCTGGCTAGTTAGTATTCTTGCTCACACTGGCCATGCAGGAGCAAAATACACAGCTATCTCGATTTAAGAGTTCCTGGTAGAGATATTTAAAGAAATTAGAATATAGGAACCCCATTCGGTAATGAATGGAGGAACGTATATCGCCTCACCCAGCAGACGGTCGACCAATCTTGTTCACGGTGTCATGCTGGGTCACAAGGTTGCTAAACGAATCGTCACTCAATCCCTTCTCATAGTCAGGGAATGAGTCGAGAAACCTGCATATTTTCCACCGCAGTAAATAATGTCCCGATTCCAAATCTATACGATATTACAGAGAACAAGTAAATTATCTCACATGCCGGAAAATATTTGCAATGACCAGATTCAATTTATTCTTCTTCAGTGAGACTATGAAAGGATGAAAAAGAAAGGGGATGATATGAGCTGATTGATGCTAAGAGGGTAGAGAGCGTAAGTACATAGAGAGTGGTTCAGTACCACGTCTACCTAGTCATTCCATTGTGTTCCCCTGAGATCTGGAGAAGGTGAGACAGTCTGCCGGAACAAAGGCATTGGACCAGTATACAGGCCACTAACAGCAGGGAGACAATACCCTTTGCAAAGGAAAAAGGAAACGTGGCAAAGGAAATACATTGAAGAAATGCCCAGGTGAAAATGAGTATGGTGGAACAAGGAGAAAAGGGATAGAATAAAGATGAAAGAGGAAGAATGAGGTCATTTAATACTTTGCACTCCTGCCCTCACTCGTTCTCATCTTCCCTCTCTCCTAGGGGTGACGCCGACTCCTGAATGTGAAACAGATGATGTTGTGACCTCATTGGATAAACAAGGGTTAACACAACCAACATTGGTAAAAACATCCTCGACACAGGTGACATCAACATATTGACATACACAACCTATATCTCATGTGCACTTAACAGAGGCAGTCTGGGTAAACAGCTTTATCATAACCATAGGATGATATAACGATTATTAGGAAAGGAGTTTTCCAGACCACACAATATGATCAACAAAAACTCAGGACCCTAGTTATAGCCTATAACTAACTAAAAGTATGAGCCAATAAAGGTATAATGCCTGTTAACAAGTAGAGAAATATGTTCAATGATCAACATTATACTGTTCAATATGTCAGCAGGTGTGGAATGTGTCTGTGCTCGTTCCTGCATATTTAGCAACTGTGCATCACATATAGCACACGACAACCCTGACGAACATGCAGTGTAGTTGGAAAAATCAATATATCGCTCAGTCAGGCCTGGTTGGGAAATACAAAGAATTTAGCCCGGGGGTCAAGGGTCACCTCTGAGCAGTACCAGATGCTGAGGGAACAGAAAGGAAGGGATTTGGGAAAGATATGTGCAGCCGCCAATCCAGACCTAATCTGAGTTGTACATCATACTCTGCTCAATCATAGTCACAACAGGAGTGACAGGACACAACAAAGTGATTTGGGCCCAGACGGCAGCAACGAGGGATTAAAACAGAAGACAAGCAGCCTATAACTAAGAGTAGATAACCAAATATGGAGACACACTCCTGACCTCACTCCGTCCCTTCTCCCTTGCTATGACAGTCTCTTTCTCTTTCTCCTGCAGTCGTAATAGCAACCGGGTGTGTCTGTAAAGTCACATCATCTGCTCTGAAAGAAAGGGACCCATTGACTTGCACAATGTGAACAGGCTGGTATAAGTTCATTGAGCTCTTTACACACCAATAGCTTCTGTGAATTCATGTGTGTGTATTCATATGTGAGAGTAATGTGTGTGGGCCAGCCTGCATGTGTGTCAGACCTGTAAGTGATTGGAGTGCTGTATCCTGTTAATTCCAGATAAAAACTTTATCTAAACATAGTGTGACACATATTAAGCATACAACACGCTTGAATATGAGCCTAACGGCTATCTGTAGAAACACATTGTCAGCATCCAGCACCTTGCTGTTGTTTTACACCATTCACCAATAATGTCAAACCCCTGTCAAGACTATTTACGCAACTCACTTAGATTTAGCCAGCTTGTCTTGACATGACAGAGTATGGCTGTGTGAAAGTATTTTTGTGTGTCCTTAAATGGCATAGAGCATCCCTGAGGGGCAATGTCCAAACACAACCGCAAAGTAATTAAAAACAGCTCCAGCATGCCAAATATGCTCGTGAAATTATAGTAGTTGAACACATGGCAATTTATTCCTTCATTTGTCCTTTTCAGCATCCTCACATCTTCCCTCCCCAGTAATCAGTACACAGGAAAGGGTGATAAGACAGACAGACCATGTTGACTCACAAAATTCTGGAATGTAGAGAAAAGGGAAGGGGGGGCTCCTTTTCTTTCATATTCTCTTTCCCAGCCAGCAGTAATCAACTCTCATAGCCAAAATATAAGTTCAGATCATGTATACTGTATGTATAAAAAGTAAACATTGCTCATTGGGGTGGCTGGTAGCCTAGTGGTTAGAGCTTTGGGCCAGTAACCGAAAAGTTGCTAGATCAAATCCCCCGAGCTGACAAGGTAAAAATCTGTCGTTCTGCCCCTGAACAAGACAGTTAACCCACTGTTCCCTGGTAGGCCGTCATTGTAAATAAGAATATGTTCTTAACTGACTTGCCTAGTTAAATAAAGGTTCAATATAAATGTACATGATGAGGAAAAGATGGGAGCGAGAAACAGTGTCTGCTTTGTGTATGGTGAATTTACATTTGTCTGGAACAGAATGGACTTTCAACAAGCTGCAGGGTGATATGTGCTTGAAATATAAATAGAGTTAAGTATTTACTATAAACACAGAATACTCTTGGGCTGTGCCAGGTATGGCTGCTGTTACAGCATCACACACATTCCAAAGGCATTTTGACTATGTGGCACAGGCAGGGCCAGTCAAATTATCACACAACAAACATTACACGTTTTAGAGTATGAGAAAAGCAGAGAGAGGTGGCAGAGGAATTCTGCAACTCTCCCTTCTCAGCCCATTTGTTCAACATTCACTGGCTTCCACAGTCTTTTTTGCCTTATATGGTAACAGAGTGGTTGAGAGAGAGAGAGAGACAGCGGGAGCGAGGATGGAGGTGTGGTCTATTGTTTTTGGCTGAAGAGGTGTAGGGTTACACTACTCATGAACCTTTCCAGCATTCCGTCATCTCTTCACCTCATTCCTATGACTAATGTCGCATTCATAAACAAGTGGGAGGTGGGAATTTACCAGTTGTGAAGTCATAAATACAAGTTGGATGCATTCATGTGCTTTGAACTTGTTGACAAACACTGATTGGCTAATGACCAACAAGCTGCATAAACCATAAACTAAAAGTACAGCTATAATTCTTGTAAAGAAATTATAGTGTTCAAAAACCCTATTAATTGATTGCTTTTTAGAAATGTTTTGTTATTGCATTTATCTGCCGAAAATTCTGTTAACGAGGTCATTTCTTTAGTAGTTGTTGTCAGAAGTCAGCATGTGGGAGCTCAGGATAATAGACGAGTTTCCCACTAGTGATTACCAGTTGAAGGGGTGTTAAAGTAGATTTTTCCCAGACATGTGTGGTAAATTCTCACTTCCCACTTGGTTACAAACGCAGCACAAGTCAGACAAAGAGTAGTTAAAGGCCCAATGCAGCCGTTTTATATCAATAGCAAATCATTTCAAGGTAACAATTAAGCACCTTACTGTAATAGATTTTCATTAGAACTCTCTTTAGAACTCTTTATTAGTCTATTAACTAATTTACTGCATAACCATGTCAGAAACTCCCACCTATTGCAAACCTGCTAATTAGAAGGACCTGTGTAGATTGTATTTTCAACCAGCCACTATCAGGAAATAATGTTGACTGCACTGGTTCTTTAAAGAGGAATCAACAAGTACACCTGTATAAGTCTATACCTATCATCAGCACAGTGGTCCAGACACTGAACACAGAGATAGAAAGGGAGAAAAGAAAGAACATGAAGGGAGAGGGAGGACTGGTTCAAAATTGTTAATGATCTAAGGTACTGCTGAACCACTATTCCAGCCATTTCAACTATGTGATAGAGTCCAAACAGAAATGTATTTCATTGAGTACAACAGCAGCAGTCTGGATTATAGATCGAGACCATAAGCTACTCCAACCGTACCTGCTTACTCACACCTGCTTATGTAATACTTATGGAATTCCTCTTATATCCGGGAACTGAACAGCTCAACACTCAGTCAATTTCTTGGGGGCCAGTATTTGTGTAACAATGATCTAATCCAAGGTTATTAAAACTACAGACGGAACCTGTAAAATGTACTCTGTTTAAGGGTAGCAAATAAGTAGCTTGGAAGCCTGTGCCATGACGATGTCAGCAGTGATTCTGTAATAACACGCTATGATCGTGAGGCACGAAGTGTGGGAATGACCCGGTGTGTTGTCATGTGAGACAGAATGATAACTGGAGATGGGGTGTCAGGGCCCAGGTGCCTACCTAGACAGCTTGGTGAGTTAGGGTGTAGGGGAGAGGACAGGTGTGAAGCTATGGTCATGGGGGGTGCTTCAGGCTTCCACACCGTTACACTGATGAGAGGGGGGTGAAACAAGTAAAGATAGAGAGAAACAAAGAGAGAGCGATAGACTGATTAAATAGAAACTGAATTAAAGGATAAATCTGAAAATACAGGAGGATGGAGACATGAAATGGAAAAGAGGAGAAACTGAATGAGGGATAAATAGGCCGTCATTGTAATTAAGAATTTGTTCTTAACTGACTTGCCTAGTTAAAAAAATATATATATATAAATGAGAAGGAAAAGAATGTGGCAAGGTAGCTATAGACAGAAGACTATTCCAGCTCATTAGGTCCATACAGAAGTTTGTCAGTAATGGTGAGAACATCACACCCATTCTACTAGAAAGAAATATGTAAATTAATCTGTGTAACAGAAAACATCCCTGCCTCCCAGGCAAACAAACATCACACCATCATCCTTAGTCAACATTCCATCACCACTCCCCAACTAGACTGCCCACATAGTTAACAAAGGAATCACATGGCTGAAATATTACCACAAATGATTAGATGTAAACTTCATAGTTGGCATACCCCCAAAAATAAAATTATAAAAGAATATTTTTTTTACAGCTAAAGAAGTCATATATAGGTCTAAAGTCCTCCAATATTACTATGAAACCACTTCCTCATGATTCTTAGTCCTTTACCGCATGTAATAGCAGACCACAAACCAATTCACACTCGAAATATAGAAAACCTTTAATATCCTTTATTTATTCTCTTGGTCATATTACATAGTTTATTGAAATAAAATCTAAATCAAACCCATATAACCATATTTGTGTTTCCCACTTATCTCGAATTTCTCAGTCAAAACCAAGAGACAGACCGATACAGACTGAGAAACTCATAGATACATGCATACAGACACATTCCACTCTCACATTAGGCATAATGGTGTAAAATGACCGTGCAGCCTACAATGCTAGGGGAAGGCCGCCCTCGAGTGGACTAAAGCAGGAACTGCAAAGAGAGACATCACAGCTCATTCACCAATATCACATTTCCTGTTAACGTCCCTCCCCACTTAATACTAAACGACTTGTCCCGGTACAATGCAATAAAGTACAGCAGTGTAGTTGCCCACCCTAAACAATCTATTGTAGTAAACTGGTACACACTGGCTCAGGCTGCTCTACCAGTTTCCACAGGGTGGGGCCATTATATTACAGGTTGGGGCCATTACATTACAGGTTGATGGAGGGAGGAAACCGCTGCAAGATGGAAGCAATATATGAGTATAAAGAGGGGAATTGAAGTTCACACAAGCACACACCCATCACTAGACAATAGACAGACAGAATAATACAAAGCAGAGAGTTTAGGGATGGGTGTGAGCGTGTGCCTGTTTGTCAGGTGGGGTTGTGGTCAGGTGGTGGGTGGGTTGTTAGTTGTTTTAACAGGTTCAACATGGTCATGTAGCGCTGAGGACCAGGCCAGGCTCAGACAACAATGGGGTCATAAGTGGTTGGATCACAGGGATGTGTTCATTGTCCAACGAGCTTGCTGACAAACGAGTCCAGCGCCTCATCATCTTTGATTCCCACAAACTGGTCGATGACGTCGCCTCCTCGCATGGCGATTACCGTGGGGACCGCCGATACCTGTAGAGAGAAGTAGAGGTCAGTCACCACAATGACATCAGTCAAAGGCACTGTTCTAGAACAAAATTCATCCTTCCTTCTAGTAATCCCTGATCTGATATGACTGGGTTGCTGTAAACTATGTAGTGGAGTCCTTTTTTTCACAAATCCCACCATTTTAGATCAGGAGTTACTTCAAGGAAGGGAAGAAAGAAGGTCACATTTTCATAACTAACATTTGCAATATCAATCAATAATGTCAACAGCTTCCACTTACCCCATATTCAATGGCCAAGTCTGTGTGATCGTCTATGTCGACCTTTGCCATGGCAACTTTGCCGTTCTGTTTGGCGACAGCTTTCTCTAATCTTGGCCCCAGTATCTTGCAGGGACCACACCACCTTTAAAGAACAAACATGGGATGTCTGGTTAGAACTAATAATACTGAAGGTATTCTTGAAATTTCAATCAAAAGTCTTAACAAAATATATACACTGCTCAAAAAAATAAAGGGAACACAAAAATAACACATCCTAGATCTGAATGAATGAAATATTCTTATTAAATACTTTTTTCTTTACATAGTTGAATGTGCTGACAACAAAATCAAACAAAAATTATCAATGGAAATCAAATTTATCAACCCTTGGAGGTCTGGATTTGGAGTCACACTCAAAATTAAAGTGGAAAACCACACTACAGGCTGATCCAACTTTGATGTAATGTCCTTAAAACAAGTCAAAATGAGGCTCAGTAGTGTGTGTGTGTGGCCTCCACGTGCCTGTATGATCTCCCTACAACGCCTGGGCATGCTCCTGATGAGGTGGCGGATGGTCTCCTGAGGGATCTCCACTAGAGTGAAAGCACCGCCAGCATTCAAAAGTGACCAAAACATCAGCCAGGAAGCATAGGAACTGAGAAGTGGTCTGTGGTCACCACCTGCAGAACTGCTCCTTTATTGGGGGTGTCTTGCTAATTGCCTATAATTTCCACCTGTTGTCTATTCCATTTGCAAAACAGCATGTGAAATTTATTGTCAATCAGTGTTGCTTCCTAAGTGGACAGTTTGATTTCACCGAAGTGTGATTGACTTGGAGTTACATTGTGTTGTTTAAGTGTTCCCTTTATTTTTGAGCAGTGTATATCTGTGAGTACAGAATAGAACCTGACAATAACATTACATTGTTGCATAGCAAGACAATGTCAACAAGTTGGCAAAAACATAGACCAGGTCAACACTGACCACCATGCATATCAAGGTCATGTGTACTGTATATACAGTGTCTTGCAAAAGTATACACCCCCTTGGCATTTTCCCTATTTTGTTGCATTGCAAACTGTAATTTAAATAGATTTTTATTTGGATTTAATGTAATGGACATACAAAATAGTCCAAATTTGTGAAGTTAAAAAAAATTATAAAAAAGAAAAAACTGAAAAGGTGGTGCGTGCATACAGTTTAAGTCGGAAGTTTACATACACCTTAGCCAAATACATTTAAACTCAGTTTTTCACAATTCCTGACATTTAATCATAGTAAAAATTCCCTTTCTTAGGTCAGTTAGGATCACCACTTTATTTTAAGAATGTGAAATGTCAAAATTATAGTAGAGAGAATTATTTATTTCAGCTTTTATTTCTTTCATCACATTCCAATTAGCATTCCCTTTAAATTGTTTAACTTGGGTCAAACGTTTTGGGTAGCCTTCCACAAGCCTCCCACAATAAGTTGGGTGAATTTTGTCCCATTCTTCCTGACAGAGCTGGTGTAACTGAGTCAGGTTTGTCGGCCTCCTCATTCGCACACACTTTTTCAGTTCTGCCCACAAATTTTCTATAGGATTGAGGTCAGGGCTTTGTGATGGCCACTCCAATACCTTGATGTTGTTGTCCTTAAGCCATTTTGCCACAACTTTGGAAGTATGCTTGAGGTCATTATCCATTTGGAAGACCTATTTGTGACCAAGCTTAAACTTCCTGACTAATGTCTTGAGATGTTGCTTCAATATATCCACACAATTTTCCCTCATCATGATGCCATGTATTTTGTGAAGTGCACAAGTCCCTCCTGCAGCAAAGCACCCCCACAACATGATGCTGCCACCCCCGTGCTTCACGAGTGGGATGGTGTTCTTCGGCTTGCAAGCCTCCCCCTTTTTCCTCCTAACATAATGATGGTCATTATGGCCACAGTTCTGTTTCATCAGACCAGACGACATTTCTCCAAAAAGTACGATCTTCACCCCCATGTTCAATTGCAAACAGTAGTCTGGATTTTTTTATGGCGGTTTTGGAGCAGTGGCTTCTTCCTTGCTGAGCGGCTTTTCAGGTTATGTTGATATAGGACTTGTTTTACTGTGGGTATAGATACTTTTGTACCTGTTCTGGGATTGATTAGGATTTTTCACACCAAAGTACGTTCATCTCTAGGAGACAGAATGCGTCTCCTTCCTGGTATGATGGCTACGTGGTCCCATGGTATTTATACTTGCGTACTATTGTTTGTACATATGAACGTGGTACCTTCAGGCATTTGGAAATTGCTCCCAAGGATGAAGCAGACTTATGGAGGTCTAGAATTGTTTTTCCGAGGTCTTGGCTGATTTCTTTTGATTTTCCAAAGATGTCAAGCAAAGAGGCACTGGCAAAGGTAGGCCTTGAAATACATCCACAGGTACACCTCCAATTGACCCAAATTATGTCAATTAGCCTATCAGAAGCTTCTAAAGCCATTACATCATTTTCTGGAATTTTCCAAGCGGTTTAAAGGCACAGTCAACATAGTATATGTAAACTTCTGACCCACTGGAATTGTGATAGTGAATTATAAGTGCAATAATCTGTCTGTAAACAATTGTTGGAAAAATTACTTGTGTGGTGCACAAAGTAGATGTCCTAACAGACTTGCCAAAACTATAGTTTGTTAACAAGAAATTTGTGGAGTGGTTGAAAAACGAGTTTGAATGACTCCAACCTAAGTGTATGTAAACTTCTGACTTCAACTGTATGTATTCACCCCCTTTGCTATGAAGCCACTAAATAAGATCTGGTGCAACCAATTACCTTCAGACGTCATATAATTAGTTAAATAAAGTCCACCTGTGTGCAATCTAAGTGTCACATGATCTATCACATGATTTCAGTATATATACACCTGTTCTGAAAGGCACCAGACTCTGCAACACCACCAAGCAAGTGGCACCATGAAGACCAAGGAGCTCTCCAAACAGGTCAGGGACAAAGTTGTTGAGAAGTACAGATCAGGGTTGGGTGAAAAAAATATATCAGACACTTCCCACAGAGCACCATTAAATCCATTATTAAAAAATGGAAAGAATATGGCACCACAACACACCTGCCAAGAGAGGGCTGCCCACCAAAACTCACAGACCAGGCAAGGAGGGCATTAACAAGAGGTAACAAAGAGGCCTAAGATAACCCTGAAGGAGCTGCAAAGCACCACAGCGGAGATTGGAGTCTGTCCATAGGACCACTTTAAGCCATCCACTCCACAGAGCTGGGCTTTACAGAAGAGTGGCCAGAGAAAAGCCATTGCTTAAGAAAAAAATAAGCAAACACATTGTGTTCACCAAAAAGTACGTGGGAGACTCCCCAAACATCTATGGAAGGTACTCTGGTTAGATGAGATCAAATTGTAGCTTTTTGGCCATCAAGGAAAATGCTATGTCTGGCGCAAACCCAACACCTCATCACCCCGAGAATATCATCCCCACAGTGACGCGTGGTGGCAGCATCATCCTGTGGGTATGTTGTTCTGTCTGCAGGGACTGGGGAACTGGTCAGAATTGAAGGAATGATAGATGGCACTAAATACAGGGAAATTCTTGAGGGAAACCTGTTTGTCTTCCAGAGATTTGAGATGGGTGGAGGTTCACCTTCCAGCAGGACAATGACCCTAAGCGTAATGCTAAAGCAACACTTGTGGTTTAAGGGAAAACATTTAAATGTCTTGGAATGGCCAAGTCAAAGCCCAGACCTCAATCCAATGGAGAATCTGTGGTATGACTTAAAGATTGCTGTACACCAGCAGCACCCATCCAACTTGAAGGAGCCGGAGCAGTTTTGCCTTGAAGAATGAGCAAAAATCCCAGCGGCTAGATGTGCCAAGCTTATAGAGACATACCCCAAGAGACTTGCAGCTGTAATTGCTGCAAAAGGTGGCTCTACGAAGTATTGACTTTTGGGGGGGTGAATAGCTATGCATGCTCAAGTTCTGTTTTTTTTGTGTCTTATTTCACAAAAAATATTTTGCATCTTCAAAGTGGTAGGCATGTTGTGTAAATCAAATGATACAAAGCCCAAAAATCTATTTCAATTCCAAGTTGTAAGGCAACAAAATAGGAAAAATGCCAAGAGGGATGAATACTTTTGCAAGCCACTGTGTGTGTATGTATATATTCAGGCTGTGTGTGTAATTTTCTAGAGCAGGGGTGTCAAACTCATTCCATGGAGGGCCTAGTGTCTGCTGGGGTTTGGTTTCTCCTTTCATTTAAGACCTAGACAACCAGGTGTGGGGAGTTTCTTACTAAACAGTGATCTTCATTCATCAAGTCCAAGGGAGGAGCGAAAAGTTTGACATGTTGTAGAAGAGCATGAACCCAATGTGGCTGTCCTGGCATTGCCTCTTGTTGTGTAACATCAAATGATCAACCTCCAATGGAAACACCATCAGATGTCAAGCCATGCAGCCAGACACACAGTATAGGTAAGGTGTCATCATCACACATGATATGCACTCAGTCACAACTTCCACTGTTATGCTTTAGTCTTACAATAGGAAAGCTGTTGAGCATATGTCAAAATCAATATAATTAATAAATAGATTCACGTGTTGGGTGCATTGTTGAAAAAGCTATGGTCAGGTTTACAAGCATGGTTGTAAACCATCATTTGATACCTGCTATAAAAGTTGTTTCCTGCTGTCATCTCGGTAGTCTAATTTCAACAGGCAGACATAGATGCTTCGCCATGTATTGTCTCTAAGGGGCTTTGCTTTCTGATTAGACGGTCGTTTGTAAATGCTGTAAGTGGAGCCTAATATCCCCTCTGGGGGTCCATGAAACATATGAATGAATGAATCTATTAGCTACTCACTGGGCATGGAAGTCAATAAGCACAGGCAGCTCACTGTTGATGACTCTCTCTGTGAAGTCCTCATGGTCCTGCACATTGAAGGAGACCTCTCTGCGGGAAGTGTGGGGCAGGGAGCGGGGCAGAGTGTGTTTGGGGGAAAGGAAGGATAGAGGGGTAGTGGAGGAACGCAGAGAGGTAGAGAAGGAGGAGGTGGAGGCCGGGAGACAGCGAAGGTCTTTTACTGAGAGGGTCCAAATTCTACGGACTAGCAGCCGGTGAGCCATCTGAAAGGAGACATAAATGGGGGAAGAGAACAGAAGACTGATAAATGAATGTAATTTCATGGCACCATAATCAAAACAGGGCCACTACTCAGGCAGCGCTACTATGGTTGGACAGTGACATCAGGGGGAGGAAGGACACCTATACAAGACATTCTTGTTTACCACCATACAGTAACATGTAGGTGTGTGAGAGATGGCTGGCTAAGTGGCTATGAATATAGTTCCCTGCTGTTCATGTTATGCAAACAGATTCCCTAGCTAGCTAACGTTAGCTAACTTCACGGACAACTGCTGATACGGCAATAAACCACCACAAAGAGTGTGAGTTATAATTCTAGTGGCTTGACCATCCAATAGAACGGCGTCGTGTTTCGCAACCACTGTGTGAGTATTTACGAAATGGGCTTAGATTTTTCTTCGAATAACCTCCGTGTGACTTTGCCTGTCTTCCTTCTCTCTTTCCACGCGTCTGTGTCCTCTCATTATAAAACGCCCACATCCACAAACCGGAGCAAAACCACTGCCATTACTTGCAGATGTCACCCAGAATATAATTGTAGTGACACAGACAAATAACACAAAACACTTACCGTTCTGTACACTGTCGTCCTGTATGAAGTACTTCCGCTTACAGTTCAGATAAGAGGACGCACAGGTTATTTGTGGGTCTCGCGTTTAAATTTGAGCGAGTAGCGCCGCCACAAGTTAAAATTCAGAACTACAGTGGCGCCAGTGCACTTGAAGGGTTATGAAAGGTTCTCTGGCAAAACAATGGGTAGACCTCAAGATAGGAGTTCTCGAGATAGAGGAGGTGAGGTGGATTTGCAAGTCGTGGAGACCCCACCACACGGAATCTGACACAGAAGGAGATATTATTGTCTACCTTTGTCAATTAAGCATACACCGCAAAATATTGCGGATACCCTTTCTCAAAATTACCATAAGGAGCTGCTTTCTATCTTGAAGATTTAACAGATGGAAAGAGAATGGGCATACCTAGTCAGTTGCACAACGGAATGCATTCCGCATTTAACGCCTCTGAATCACAGAGGTACTGGCGGCTGCCTTAGTCGACGTCTACGTCATCAGTGCCCTGAGAGCAGTTGTTGGGGGTTAACTGCCTTGCTCAAGGACAGAACGGTATATATTTTTTCACCTTGCCGGCTCGGGGATTCAAACCAGCGACCTTTCGGTTACTGCGCCAACGCTCTAAACCGCTATAGGCTATCTGCCTACAAAGTTCACTGCATTGAGCTCAGGCGTCTATAAATTCACCTAAGCGAAATTATCAATATGGGTAGCATGCTGGCCCTTTCTCTTCAGAGTGCCATTCATTCATAATTGATGGGGAGACTAAAATGAAAGTGAGAAGTGAGGCTGTCAAAGACCACCTTTCATGTCAGATGGTCACCGGATGAAAGGCAGAGAGAGATGTGGGTGTGTGAGGTTAGAGGAGACTGAGACTAGATAAGGAGAGTGGAGAGAGTAGACAGCAGACAATGGATTCAGAAATGGGGGCAAGGCATTGCTGTTGCTGATGATGATGATGATGATGATGGTGTGGACAGGAGGACCAGACTGCTGCATTAACAATGAATGGATATTCAATCAAAGCCAGCTCATTCCTGAAGTTGAGAACTGAGAAGGCAGAGAGAATACACCTGACCCTGTGAGTGGCTTTCACTTATTCTTTGTAGACCTGTAGTACTTCTTACCATGACTTAGCTATTGTACACATAATCATTGCACTGCACTCAATGTTTTCTCTTTGACTGTCCTTTCCCCTCTGTGTTTACCATAGCTTTGATGACTTAACTCTGAATAACTCTGTGTCAGTGGAGGCTGCTGAGGGGAGGACGGCTCATAATAATGGCTGGAACGGAGCAAATGGAAACCATGTGTTTGATATATTTCATACCATTCCACTAATTCCCCTCCAACCATTACCATGAGCCCGTCCTCCTCAATTAAGGTGCCACCAACCTCCTGTGCTCTGTGTTAATTCTGTACATTTGTATCCACTGTCTACATTTAGGAAAAGTATAACAAGAGGTCTTCACAGACCATATCAACCAGAGGTGGTCATCTTACCAAGTGACATGTTTTACCCCATCCAATACCATTAAACACAGTCTTTCATCTACCGCCACCTGTAACAAGGAAAATGTCCCAGCCTTCCCGACACTGGCAGTCCGAACGTGGGGACAGATCTGATGACTTCTGGAGGCACCTCAAGAGGGGGAGGAGGAGAGAGGAGCAGATGTAATCCTCCAGAGGACGGGTGAAGAGATGAGACCCTCTATCACCCTCCGCCCCCCACCCTTGTTCCGCAGCATCGGACCGTCGGGGCTGTCGGCCAGCCTACCACCCCACCGACGTCTCCGCTCCATATTCCGCAGATCCAGAGCGGTGCTGCCTGCGAATACACACACCGGCAAGATTTCAGGAACACACACCCTCCAAGATTTACTGTCAGGCACCCACATCAACACACTCCCACATCAACTGACTCACAATGACGTAGTGTCAGAGAAGGACGTTCACATAAACACAGACTCAGAGACACAAACACAGCCCAAGAGACTCATGAGTGCACATGGGCTCACTGTATTAGAACCACCAACAGGACCTCTCACAGATACACTCTCATTCATAGTCAGTGCTGAAAGCAGACAGCAGGTCAGACAGCCTTTTTCTCAGCTTTCCCCACCCCTAAGGACCCATATCAAAGGCAGGGCAAGATGGGGCAGAGCAGTGTCTCCTCTTAAAATGAGAGATGATCTTGGGACTGGAGAGGGAGGAGTGAAAGAGAAGCAGAAGGTGAAGAGGAGAGGAGGAGGCTGGACTGTAAAGGAGAGGACCAAGCCAATGACAGATATGTCCCGTCCTTCACCCCAGAGACAGAGGGAGATGGTGGACTGTGCCAGTGGTTACAAAGTCTGGGGATTGGAGATAGAGAGGAGGAGGCCATTTCCCCCAACAGAAGTAAACAGCAGCCAAGTGGGTTCAGAGAGAGGATGGCTGAACACAGAGAGGGGTATTCACATCCAGCAGCCAACCACAGGAGAGACAGACGCCCCCACTTCCTCCCGCCTATCTGTCAGTCTGGCTCCCTACTCCATGTACCCCTGCTGCTTCCCGAAAACTCCCCACCACCCTCGCCATGCACCTCCCCACACGCCCCCTTCCACCCCTTGCCTGTACCCCTCCTCCACTCTCTGCCCTTCAGGAGGAAGTGATATTGTCCAGCAAAGGAAAGGGGTCTCAACTCAAGAGGCCCATTTGTGTTTACTCTGTATGCGGTTTTCTGTCTTGTTACTTTGGCATATTCTGACTGACTGAGCTTATGTATTTGCATGTATTTGCATATAGCTCATTACACCTACACATCCTTAACAAGTCTTATCCAGGTATAATGTATTGCTCTTGCCTTTATACTGTACATCCTTTACAAATAATCACATGAATAGTTTCTAAGGATATGTTGTCCTGTCACAT
Source organism: Oncorhynchus nerka (assembly GCF_034236695.1). Classification (NCBI taxonomy): domain Eukaryota; kingdom Metazoa; phylum Chordata; class Actinopteri; order Salmoniformes; family Salmonidae; genus Oncorhynchus; species Oncorhynchus nerka. The sequence continues at coordinate 86,060 of NW_027040152.1, forward strand.
TTCAATTGCATTAAATTTAGCATGTATAGTTTGAAAGATCCAGGGCATTGTTGTTTCTCAGGATTAACATCAACAAGTGAACCAACCTCAGCATTTCAGTAATGGTGTGCTCTGCCTTGTCCGTCTATAGACCTTGTCCAGATATCCCCCGCAGAGAGCCCCCTCCTCTGATCAGAGAGGAGGCCCATGTTGTTTTTGAGGTGTTTGTTGGGCCTGAACAGTGCTGTGCTCTGTGTGCAGCCTGTGGTGGGAGCTGCATGTCAGGGCCAGAACACCGGCGTCTCAGTCCTCCTCACTGCCCGCCTCGCACAGCCTGCCGTTTATGTGTTTACCCTCAAACGCAGCCCAAAATGTTTGTGAGTCAGGCTCTTTTTTTTCCACCCGCCCCCTCCCATTAGGTGCCAAACAAACATTGCACCGGAAATTGCAGGGATATCTGGGATTTTTAAGGGTCCCAGCAGACAGGGGGCGAGGTCGAGAACAAGGATGCTTTCTGTGACATCTTAGACGTGAGGTGGTGGGGGGGGTAGTGGCCAAAAGAGAGGGTGTGACCAAGGCTGGGTGGCAGGGGGTGGGCAGAGTCAGTAAGCTTCATTATGACTGATCAACAGGCACAGGTGACCCAGTTTCTGATGCCCTTTGACCTTATTATGTTCCTTGAGCCCACAGTACGTGCCACTCCTGACCTCACTCATCACCAAGCTGACCCGAGCGCTAGGCTAATGGTAACCATTGACGTAGCTGTTATAAGGCCCCATGTCACATGTAGCAGCAACCTCTTTTTTGGACTGCTAACTGGTCTAGCTTGTTTCCTCTCATTCCTTCTCCTCCTTGCCCATTCACTCCACAGGACAGACAGGACAGTGGGCCCAGAACAACCATTGATGAGGCTGAGATTTTATGTCACCCCAAACAAAGGAATAATGAATGAGAAAGTGTATGCTCTTTGTTCACAGGGTGCTATCTGGGCTTTGTCCAAGCCTCATCCTCGCCAAACCCCAATGTCCTTACTCATAATAGCCTGTTGACACATATAGTACATGGCACAGTAAAATGGCTGTTGTTAGGTTAAATTGTTCCCAACAGGGCAAGTACAGTAAATAGCCTTGTACTTATTTAAATTAAAGTGAAACAGAAACCAAAGTCCAAGTCCACTTTTTCTCAGTCTCTTCATTTTCACTGTTTCTGCTCTGTCATCTGGGCCGCATACAGACTCAGTGCCTTTCTCTCTCTGTTCAGACGCAAGCTCTATAATTTAGACCTCTGTCTGCTCTTTATTTCCCCTCTATACATCTTAAATTAGCATCAATTTGGAGATTGTTTGATTTCAAATGCATAGCTATTTGAAAAGAGCTTTGTTTGATTGAAATGAATGACTACTTGGTCTATGTTTTGTGTGAAGAGTGAAAGTGTACACAGACTGTTGATACATAGGAAAGCATATTTACACGTACAGTATAATGCTAATGTGGGCATGTGTTTAAGAGTGAGTGTGAATATGTGCATGCACACATACTGTAGTGTAGTAAAGTGTACCTGCATAAGGATGTAAATGCATGGAGGGAGCTAAACCTGATAGTGTGTAGCAGTAGAGGCGTGTACACGTGTGTATGTGTTTCTGTCCTCTCCGTCTCTCTGTTCTGCTCTACTCTTCTACCAGTGTGGAAGTCAACAGAAGAGTTCCTGTTCTAGGTTTAAAAATAACTCTGTGACTTAAATTCCTCTCTTTCCTCTTTTCTCCCCTCTCTCTCTTTCCTCTTTTCTCCCTCTCTCTCCCATAACCTCTCTCTCTTCACTTGTTTTAGAACAGTCTGTGTTCTTTCTCTCACTCCCAGTCACCCTGCCCCTTCCCATGTGCCAGCATTGAGACACACACCCAATGCTGATGTGATTTGAACATATACATACAGTTTTAGTGCACAAAAATATGTGTGTGTTTTGTGTAACAGAATGCACCTCAACAGGTGTGGCAAGCAAGAGCTCCCTCCTGACCTTAACAAACACTCCACACCTGTCCCCCTTCTCTTCTAATCCTCCCCCTTCGCCTCGCATGTGTAAACCAGTGGAGGCTGCTGAGGGGAGGGCAGCTCATTTTAATGGCTGGAATGGAGCAAATGGAATGGCATATGGTTATGTGTTTGATACCATTTCACCAATTCCTCTCCAACAACTACCACAAGCAGGTCCTTCCCAATTGTAATGATTTTTTGTATTTATTTAACCTTCATTTAACTAGGCATGTCAGTTAAGAACAAATTCTTATTTACAATGAAGGCCTACCAAAAGGCAAAAGGCCTCCTACGGGGTGGTGGCTGGATTAAAAAAAAATATAAAATTAAAATATAGGACAAAACACACATCACAAAAGAAGAAAGACAACACTACATAAAGAGAGACCTAAGACAACAACATAGCAAGGCAGTAACACATGACAACACAGCATGGTAGCAACAACATGGTCAATTAAGGTACCATCAACCTCTTGTGGTTTAAACACACTATCTATCCCTCTTGCACACCCCATGCCTTCCCTCCAGCTGACCATCTCTTTTTTTTGACCTTTCTCATGGAACCAACTTGTTCTGTTGTTTTGGAATAAAAGTTGGTAATGGAGAAATTAGGTCTGAACTGCCAGTCATGAAATGGCAGACCTCGTCTTTCTTTTCAGTGATCTCACAGAACTATCCCCCTTATTTACTCTCTCTCTCTGTTCTCAGTTCTCCATGTCTCTCCCTCTCTTTTTCTATTTCCACCACAGAAGGTTTGTGACACCTTAATGGGGGAGGATGATTTGAATGGTTTCAAATACATTAAACACATGGTTTGATGCTGTCACCTCTCTGATTCAGTGGGGTTGGGTTAAATGCGGAACTGACTAGGTAACCCCCTTTCCATTCCATTCGCTCCGTTCCAGCCATTATTATAAGCCGTCCTCCCCTCAGCAGCCTCCACTGATTTCCACAGACTTGTTTATGAAAGTATAATGTTTGATCTCTTCCTCAGCTGCCACCGCCCACCTTCTTTCCACTCCTTCCACTCCCCCTTTACCTTCCCACTTACCGCTGTCAATTCCATTTGATCATAAACAGGGAGGATTTCCACTGAAGTAGTCAAAGATCTGAAAAAAACCAGTGTCACTTTAGCTATTACCAGTTGATGTTTGCTATCAACATAGAATGCAAAGGTCAGCAGAAAGGTCATTGAATATTTGCAGTGTCTATGCGTGAATATCCATCTCATTAGAGAGAGAGAGCGATAGAAGTGCGTGTGTGAATTTGAGTGTCTGTGCGGGTGTGTTTTCTGTTGGTGTTATATATTGGAAAGTGTATGTGTGCGTTGGGTGGGACCAGTTCAGACTACAGTGGAAAGGACAAGTCCTTTGATGAGTCATGGTAGCCTAAGCTTTGAGGACATATGAAAACAACAACATGGCTGTGAGTGTGTCCATCTTTTACGTACCCCTCCATTTTTGCTCGCTGGGAGGGATCTTCTTACCGTGACCAATTACATCACCTCATTACACAGTCAGGAAGAGACAGAGATGGATTGAGTGGGAAGAGGATAAAGGAGTGTGTGTATGTGAGTACAGTCTGCCTGTCTTACTCAGTAAAACAGCGTGTAATGCGGCACACTTTGTCGTCACAGTTCGCGTCAGTGTACAGTACCAGTTAAAAGTTTGTACACACCTACCGATACTCATGAAAGGATTTTTATTTTTTACTATTTTTTCCATTGTAGAATAATAGTGAAAACATAAAAACGATGAAATAACACATATGGAATCATGTAGTAACAAAAAAAGTGTTAAACAAATCAGAATATATTTATATTCTTCAAAGTAGCCACCCGTTGCCTTATGACAGCTTTGCACACTCTTGGCATTCTCTCAACCATCTTTACGAGGAATGCTTTTTCAACAGTCTTGAAGGAGTTCCCACATATGCGGAGCACTTGTTGCCTGCTTTTCCTTCACTCTGCGGTACAACTGCTCCCAAACCATCTCAATTAGGCTGAGGTTGGGTGATTGTGGAGGCCAGGTCATAAGATGCAGCACTCCATCACTCTCCTTCTTGGTTAAATAGCCCTTACACAGCCTGGAAGTGTGTTTTGAGTCATTGTCCTGTTGAAAAACAAATGATAGTCCCACTAAGCACAAACCAGATGGGATGGCATATCGCTGCAGAATGCTGTGGAAGCCATGTTGGTTAAGTGTGCCTTTAATTCTAAATAAATCACTGACAGTGTCAACAGCAAAGCACTCCCACACCATCATACCTCCTCCTCAATGCTTCACGGTGGGAACCACACATGCGGAGTTCATCCATTCACCTACTCTGCGTCTCACAAAGACATGGTGGTGGAACCAAAAATCTCAAATTTGGACTTATCAGACCAAAGGACAGATTTCCACCGGTCTAATGTCCATTGCTTGTGTTTCTTGGCCCAAGCAAGTCTCTTCTTATTATTGGTGTCCTTTACTAGTGGTTTCTTTGCAGCAATTTGATCATGAAGGCCTGATTCACGCAGTCTCCACTGAACAGTTGATGTTGAGATGTGTCTATTACTTATACTCTGTGAACCATTCATTTGGGTTGCAATATGAGGTGCAGTTAATTTATCCGTTACAGCAGAGGCAACTCTGGGTCTTCCTTTCCTGTAGCCGTTCTCATGAGAGCCAGTTTCATCATAGTGCTTGATGGTTTTTGTGAATGCCCTTGGAGAAACTTTCAAAGTTCTTGACATTTTCCAGATTGACTGACCTTCATGCCTTAAAGTAATGATAAACTGTCATTTCTCTTTGCTTATCTGTTCTTGCCATAATATGGATGTGGTCTGTATACCACCCCTACCTTGTCACAACACAACTGATTGGCTCAAACACATTAGGGAAAGAAATCCCACAAATGAACTTTTAACAAGGCACACCTGTTCATTGAAATGCATTCCAGGTGACCACCTCATGAAGCTGGTTGAGAGAATGCCAATAGTGTGCAGAGTTGTCATCAAGGCAAAGAGTGGATACTTTGAAGAATCTCAAATATAAAATATATTTTGATTTAACACTTTTTTGGTTACTACATGATTCCATGTGTTATTTCATAATTTTCATGTCTTCACTATTATTCTACAATGTAGAAAATAGTAAAAATAAAGAAAAATCCTTGAATGAGTAGGTGTGTCCAAACTTTTGACTGGTACTGTATGTGTACATGATATGCTGTACAGTTTAACAGTGTGTCAGTGGATTGTTGTATGTGTGTCTACCTCTAACACAGTATCAGTGTGTAACAGGGCACACTATGTGGTCAAAGTGTGTTCCAGCTCAGGTAAACCGAGAGCTTCCTGTGTCCGTGTCCATGGGAGCGAGCCCTGGATTAGTCCGACTGTTCTCACCTCTGTTCCGCTCTGCTTTGGTCTGGACTCACCACCACTGGACCTTTAGCACACTCCCTTCAATAGATGTCTGTGAGAGGAAGAGAGAGCGACTAATGAAGGCCACCTAGAGGGGCACCAAGGGAATCTATGAAGAAGGTAGAGATGGATGTTGACGACAGACAGGATATGGAAGGAGGAGAGAGTGATAGATTGAAAGGGGAGTTATCGCTGTCATTTCCACCACCACCACCTTTGTAGAGTTGTGCAATATTTTGGTATATCAGAGCTAATTCCACTGAAACGTCTACACGCCCATCTATATGTATACTTTATCCGTCTCGCTCTCCTCGTCAAGTATTTCTATAAAGAAGGGGACCAAATTCCTAACTGTTTTCTATGGCTGTTCCAGTATTAATGTAGCACACACTAGCCATCTGAGTATATTTATCTTGCCTTTCACAAAACAGCAGCTGGACAGAGGTATGCGTGTGAAAACAACTTAAAAGCATCAATAATATTATTTTAATACAAACAAAAATAAATAAACACCAAAAGCCAGGTCCTCTTGGAATGTAGTAATTCAGATTTTTTATGAATGAACGCATTCATAGTTGGCCACGCCTCAAACCTCTCATCCCCTTTGGAATACCCTGGCCTCATGCCCGCCTCTTAATTGGCTAACCCGAATGTGGTAGGCGGAGCTGCAACAAAAGCACGGGGACAATATATAACCGAGCTGCAAAAATGAATCGATTAAAATGTGTCGATGTTAATATTCTAGGAAGAACACAACACATTAACTTTGGAATTACTGCGCCTTGTTTGACAGTTCCTGTTGTGGGGTTTTGTACGTGGACGAAAACAACAATTATCTTCTTGTGGCAGAAGTTATATTTTTTTATTTTTTCATTCAATTGTCATTTGACAACATGAGGACGTTAATATTGCTTGTTCTGTTTCAAATGACGACTATTGCCTTGGTAAGTGTGTTTTTGTACTTTGGCTTCAGCCAAGCTTGTGTAAACATTGTAAATATAAGTTCACGTTTGTGGTCGGTCTCCTGTCACCAAAGTGGCGGGTAGTCAACAGACTGCACCACCGAAAAGCGTACTGGTCCTCTTGTCTTCAGCGTTATAAGAAATGCCTTTGTGTCTCTGAATATTGCGTTAATGTGAATGCACTGTGAATTTGATGTTACAGTTGAGTAAATGCTGTCGTTTTACCTTTACAGTGAACATTTATGGCCAGATGGTGCCACCACACTACTAAAATATGTTTCCATAAAAAAAAATAGGGTACTGTACTCTAATGAAAGTGATGTTGACCACAGTGTCTTCTATACACTCCGATAGAGACAGAAAGGAACAGTGTAGTTATCTGAATCTAATGCATGACATGACAGATGATGATAACCTGACTCAAGTGCTCATGTTTTACCTGGGTTCCTGAATATCATTGGAATATTGGACCACTACTGCCCTTTAAACCCCAGTGGTACACAAGAATCCAATTAGGGCTCCCAAACTGAGATGGAAAGTGACACATTCAGGTCTGGAAATAGATGGAACCCGCTGTGTGGAAACCATTTAGACCCCACCACTCAATCCCCCTGGCCCAGGATGGCATGGCAGCAGAGTGATACCTTGGATAGTCTTATCCTGTAGACAGGCTGTAGACAGGCAGACCCAAAAAAGGGTTATCAGGGTTATGGGGGGCTGTGGTGTTGGGACTCAGGGAGGGGGTCACATTGAATTTCTCTTTCATCCCTGCCAAGAGGAAGGTGACAGCAACAGAGAGTGGGAAAGTGTCCCAGGGGGTTGGTGCTACTGGATATTTAGTGAATATTTAAGCCAAACACACTTTGAAGATCTTCTGTGCTCTGTGAAGCCTGACTCCACTTGAAACAAACCGTTTCTCATTCTATTATTGTTTAGACTATGAACGGCCCTCATTGAAATCCTTTTTTCAATCCTCTGTATTGCACCATTCCCTCCAACCAGGTGAGAGCTGGCTGCCCTGTGATGTGTGAGTGCCCGGCAGGACCCCCCTCCTGTCCCCCGGGGGTCAGCTCTGTACCTGGCGGCTGTGGCTGCTGTAAGGTGTGTGCTGCCCAGCTCAACCAGGACTGCCACGACTCACACCCCTGTGACCACCACAAGGGGCTGGAGTGTAACTATGGCAATGACGTGGGCCACACTCATGGCATCTGCAGGGGTATGTACACATTTCAAACGGGGTTGTCAGGGTTCACGAGGGTTGGGTTTAGTCTGGGGTTGGTTGGTTGTTGGTTGTCTTTGATATGGATCTGGGGTTTGAAACTGGTGCCATGTTTAGAAGAGAGAGCATCTTCCTGAGCCACACTGCTGAGAGCAGGGGGCAGAATGTATTTATCTAGGTCCGTGAGTTGCCACATGCGCGCTCACACAGACGGGTATTTTTATGTGAGGGGGGTGGTTTCTATATAAAGGAGGGTATTTGGGGGTGTTGTATGGAAGTCCCGCAGAGGGACTGAAGCGGAACGACATCGTAAACAAGTCAAAATTCCTCTCTGGACTAAGAATAGAGGCTCCTTCATTAAACTAGGGATAGAGTGTCTACCTCCTCTACTGTCACTTCCTACTTCTAATACACAATTAGTTCTGGACCATTCTTGTTGATGTGCCCATTCTCTCTCTCTCTCTCTATTCCTTTGTCTCTGTTTTCCCCTCCTCCACTTTGTTTATTACCTCACTCAACTTGAACTCATTGTGTTTTAAGCAATACAACCAAAGGCATGGCCATAGGCTAGTGATACCTCAGATCCTTCTACATACAGACATTAAGTCTATCCTTTTTTTTTATCTGTCTCCCCTAACAGCGAAGCTCGAGGGTCGCCCCTGCGAATACAACGGACGGATCTACCAGAACGGGGAGAATTTCCGGGCTGGCTGCAAGCACCAGTGTACGTGCATTGACGGGGCGGTGGGCTGCGTGCCCCTGTGTCCCAGCCACGTGCCCCTGGCTTCGCCATCCTGCCCTGCCCCTCGCATGGTCAAGGTGCCTGGGCAGTGCTGCCTCCGTATCGACTGCCACAAGGGCTCATCCATTGTACCCCCAGTACACGGGCACCCACTGCCTCCAGCCTACCCGCCTTTCCCCTTCATGCCCCACCCTGCCTACAAGCCATACCACTACAAACCCAAGGATACCATGGGAAACGAGCTGGTGGAGGTAGAGAAGACGTGGGACAAGCTGCGCAGGCACAAGCACCTGGCGGGTAAGAGAGGGCGCCGTGATGTTGCCTTAGAGCGCCGTCTGTTTCCTCCCCGCAGTAAAACGCCATGTTTGTGTTTTCGCCCCCGACTCACAAACAGACCCACTGTGCACTCCTAGCCTTTCCCCTGCATCTCCCTGCATGTGTGTGTGTGTGTGTGAGTGAGTGCACCATGTTTTCCACTGACTACTTGTGCACCAGAGGCACACACACCACTCTCTCACAGCGTATACCTCTGTCGTCCAGCTTTTCCTTCTCTGTAATCACCCTCCTCTATGCGTCAGTGTTGCCTGTTCTGTGAATGAGGCCAGTGTGCTTACATCTCTCTCTGCCTCTCCCTCTGGTCCTCTCTCCCCCACTCTCTCCTTCCATCCAGCATGGAGGCAGTTTGGAGGGCAGTGTGTGGTCCAGACCACGAGCTGGTCCCAATGCTCACGCAGCTGTGGGATGGCTGTGTCCTCTCGTGTCACCAATGACAACGCCCAGTGTAAGCTAGTGAAGGAGACGCGTCTGTGCAACATCCGGCCCTGCAGCTCCATGTCCATCCCCATCAAGGTAAAGTGTGTGTGTGTGTGTGTAAAGGGTCTAGAAACCATAAAGAGCAACTGAAGGCAATAAACAACTTCTCTTGTAGTAAACAGCCAATATGTGGTAAATTTGGTTTGACATTCAATATCAGTCAAACATTTACTCCAATGGGGGCAGCTACAAATTTAATTAGAAGCTGAATAAATTAAACATATATTGAAAGTGCAACAGAAAAAATTTTTTACGTGAAAAGGGGGCCCTGGAGTAAAAATGGTTGGGAACCCTTGTTGTTCACTGGCCAGCTGAAGAGTGAGTGTCTGTGTACTGTTTTTGGTAGAGTTTGAAAGTACAAACGCCCATAGGGTTGCCAACATTCTTGGGGCGTGGGACACATTTGAGACACCCACATCAAAGCATTCCTCCATGACCCAAATCTCATTCTCAGTCGCATTTCTAATGAGGAGAATTGAAACAATGTAGGCTAATTCAGGAAGTGAGAGCCCACATTTTAAGGAAGGGATTGCAGATGGTCACCATTTTGAGAATTGTGGCAACCATTTAATAGTCCCCCTGCCTTCATACATTGTTTTTTTTAGGTACATGTATTTAGGTCAATGCCTAAACACATCCCAGTCTAAACCTTAAGAGACTGTGTGGACAGGGTGTGCTTCCACAGGTACGTGTATTTAGGTCACATCCATATTAATATCATTGTATTATATCATGCCCCCTCCCTCTGGCAAGCTCCCCCAGTGTGGGTCTGAGCCCACTCTATTCACAGTACTGTTGCTTGTGGAACAAGTTCAACTGAACTGTGAATGGAAAAAGCATCATTATAAGACCTATAGACCAACAGTACAAGGCACTAAATAGTTGTGACAGTGGAATGTAGAGACTCATATCCTTGAGTTCTGTGGGAGCTAACATGTAGCCACATCCACCATGCTACCAGCCTCTCCCACTCTGCCCAGGTCTCTGTGAGGTGATAATAGGCCCTTGTGTGTATGACGCAACGCGCTCTCTATTCTCCCACTCCCTCACTTTATCTTGTTTCATGCAACACCCTTAAACGCTCTCCCCCACTACATCTCACCAGAGCAGTGATTCACTGATGAGTCTGGTTGTTAAGCACCTGTCTTAATATGTTCTCTCTGTGTTTTGAGAGTTGTTGGGGCATTAATGTGACACCATGCTATATTGGGCTCAATAACTGTTGGTGTAAAATGGATCTTGCCCACCCACCCATACTATCACCATGCCCCTCTCTAGCCCTGGTCTTGTTGTTTTGAACTTTCCTTGTGCCAGCATAATAACTGCAGTTGTGGTTCACTGGGATTGTACACTGGGATTGTGACTAACCCAGGCTCTTTCTCTTCTCCACAGAAAGGGAGGAAGTGCTCCCGTACCCACAAGGCCCCAGAGCCCCTGCGTCTGTCCTATGCTGGCTGCCGCAGCACGCGTCTCTACCGGCCCAACTACTGCGGCGTATGTGTGGACGGCCGCTGCTGCTCGCCCCGACACACACGCACTGCCTCCGTAACCTTTGCCTGCCCTGATGGCGAGCGCTTCGACCACTCCGTCATGTTCGTGCAGTCCTGCAAGTGCAGTGATAAGTGCAGTCATCTGAACGAGGCTGCCCTCCCGCCCCAGCAGTGGCTCTACGGAGACACACACAAGTTCACCGACTAGCGTCCCCTTCAAATCCCTCAAATCCCTCACTTTACCCCCCCCCCAGCCAAGCCCTGATAGAGAAGTAGTCCTAAGAGTATCTTTGAGTAGACACTAGCCAGATGCAAAGATCCCCACCACCCTCCTGGAGCATGTTTTGGGAGGCCTGGGTGAAGGAATTTGATTGGTTGATCTGCATTCTGGACAGAGATGAGTGACTAGTGCCGGCCTTAGAGTAGACACCCGGTCCATTGTGGTTCATCAACCGGAATCACCAACGTGTGTAACTAGACAAACATGGATTTGTCCGGCCACAATTTTGTCACTCCCCATGCACTCCTGTACTCTGGGACAGAACCCACACTTTGGGGACAATAGAGAAAGGTGGGACACACCCAATGCAGACTCCAACACAGCTGCTGCACACACCCAGTAGACTTGGGATGGTAAGGTGTTACATTTCATGGTGATGGCCAGCATAGTAGGCCTGTCAATGGCAAGCAGGTCTGGTTTGAGTGGAAGGAGAATCAGACTTGCAAGAAAACAGAATGACTTATCCAGTAGATTTCCAATACCTGCTATTTAGACACAAAAAGACACAAAGACTGTTTTTGTGGGACAGAAGATGGACACTCCACAGAATGCTCTAGAAGGGACATTTTTGTATTTGTAATGATTTATTGTTGTGACAGAGATGACAGTGGTTGCCAATGAGAGAAGAGATGCTGCTATGTTTGGAGCGGCATGACCGGAGGGCCCTGAGACAAAACAGCTGAGATCTGTCAGCAGAGAGAGGGGAGTTCCAGGAAGTCTGGGACTTGACCCCTGGTCTCACCAGTGTTCACTGTAATCAAACAGCCACATTATCTGAGCAATAGTGGACGAAGACAACTCCCCAAGGAGAGATGTTATGGTTAGAGACAGACTGGTGCAGAACCTGTTGGCTGAGGCTTTGTCTGTGTGTGTGATAAGTCATTATTACACAGTTGGACCAGAAATGGAGATTTCTTACTCAGCCCTGAAACAGTGAGACATTTAACATAGCGCCAGCGGAACAAGCCTCGGATTCTGGCATTGAGAAGTCGTGTTGCTGATTTGAAGCAAATTACAATCCTGACTGAGGGGTAGAAATAACCTCAGCCACCCTCTGGTTTGTTATAAAAATAAAAATGCCTGCATATGAAGTAAACATATAATTTGTAACTAGCGGGCGGGACCGTTTCAGACTCAATCTGGCCTGTAATCTAGCAACTGATCCACAATACTCCACAAAACTTTCTCATGTTGCTTTGTTTGTGGCGTATAAATCTGCTCTCTGCCATTGAAGGTTGACATGTCGACGATAACATCATGCTCATTAGACTGAAGCAGACATGAGGACACTACAAAGGGGTCAGCACTACATGATTACAAATGGCCTCCTTTGCATGGACATGCGTCAGTCTGTTATAGCACCTCGAAGAGATTAGCATAACAGTTGTCTGAAGTTGGAGGTTAAGATTCTGTATTGGTGAGACATGGACCTCTTTAGAATTACTAAATGCCAAATTCTTCCCTATTAGGAAGGGTTGATAATTAATGCACCTTGTTCATGACTGAATGAGTGGATATCTTAGATTAAAAATGTAATTCACATGCTTTTCCCTGACTATGAAAAGTATTAGAGGATTCAAGTATTGATATTACATTAGTCCATGAGATGTTTATTTTTATTTGTATTTTTATGATTCAACTTTTTGTACAACTTCTAGGTTGGGACAGGCGTTCATAGCCTCAGCCTGTTAGGTGATTGACTTGTAAAATAAAATGGACGTTATCTGATTGATGGCATGTCTAACTGCCATCACGCTTACCTATGTAGATTGTGATTTGAGAAGTCTTTGGTTTTATAACTGGACACTATAGAGCAGCCATGTAGATGCATCCTTGTTTGCTGTATACATGCCAATCCATTTGAGTTAACATATAACCAGTCCATGTATAGCTAGCACTGAGCAAGTCTGGGTTCTGTGATGTGGGCACAGCACACAGTGCCATTTCCAATCTCTGCACTTTATTGCACAAGAGATTGAAAACTTGTATAAAAGCAAATATCTGGTTTTGTCCTAACTTTGATTTACTGGCTAATTGAGTTCATGCTGCATTTGAAGAAAAAAAAAAGTACGTTTCACGAACACCCTGGATGTTGATGTATTACCTAACAAAACAAGTGCACCCATTCAAAGTTCTGACTAGTAGAGTACAGATACAACCGGAAGTGACTTTCGTGGCAGGTTGGGAAAGCTTTAGGTTAGCTAAAAATGCTTTTCTAAACCGCTACAAATGTCACGCCTGCACTCCTAGCTGTCGGCATTCTCCTATAGTTCTCAGCGTCGCCCATGACTGGGTCATATGAACTACAATCCCGACGTGGCATTTTACCGTTTAGAAACGTCGGATTGTTTGCGATACAGCTTGTGAAACATAAGGCCCTCATCTTTAATCCATCGAGAAATAATTCTAAGACTGTATAGACGAGTTTCACAGATCTATACAGGTATGGGTGCCTCTGTCAAAGCTACTGTTCCAAAAGGTCAGGAAAACGCTAGATAATAACATGGAGATTGGTCTGGTGGGAACCTAACTGTCAATTGTGTAAATAAAAACTAACATGGAGATAGGGTGAAATGTCTTGTTCCCAAACCAAACCGCATTAAAAAAGGTATATATTTGACCTCATTGTTTTGGAAAATAATTTCACTAAAGATATTTAAGGTTATGGTTCAAACATAGAAGCAATGCGTGTTACTGTTCAGTGGGGCTCTAAACAAGACACCTGTATAAATAAGTTTCCAATGATTTATGTAATGAAATCGTGGCCATGATCAATGGGGTCAGTCATGCACCAGCAGACACTATCTTTAGTCACAACCCTGATGGTCATTAAAACTAGCAAAGAGGGAAATATGGTTGTACTTTGACAGTGACAGGGATGTGGGACTCACATTAGCATTAATAGGTTTTATTTGATAGATGCATATAATTGGGCCCAACGTTTTGTAAACTTGCATGCAATCAAAGCAATCTGAATGGGGAATTAATGGTCCCATTTAACTAGCAAAAAAAAAAGTAACTTGAAGAATTTCTTAATGTGCACATCATTGTAAGTAACATGTAATCTGTCAAATTAGACCAGGAACTGGAATTTTATAAAAAGTTTTAATTTCATTGACCAAACCACAACACAAGTTAAAACCAGACAACCCCAATGATACATTCAAATAAAAAAACATATGGTAAACAGTCAAGGAACAGAGCTTTAAAATAAAACAGCGAGGAGGGTTTTTCATCCAAACAAGGACAGATTCAGGGTTAGGGGACACTTCTGGGATGGAGGACTCATCTGGACTGCTCAACTAGAAAAAAAAGTGGTGGGTGAGGAAGGAGAGAAGAGACACTTCTGAAGACCATCTCCATAAGCAACAACTGGGCATTCCAGCTTTTCACACAGGTTAATATGTACGGGGTCTCCATTCACTAAGACCTACCCAGTTCAGGGCTGAACCCACATTTTGTCTTTATGGCACATAAGAAACCTGTGAGTGATTGAAACAAATGCATGTCTCAGTGGACTAATCCACTGGAGGCCAGGGATGGCGGTGGATGCAGAATAGTCCAGTGGTTTTGTCAGAGCTCACTGGTGCAGCAAAACAGAATTTATTTTGTTGCCAATTCATTGTGTGAATCATTTGCCCTTTGTTAGTGTATCAATTTGTTATCACAAGTAGTACATTTCCAGTTGATTTATAGGAATTTACAGTTCTACAATGTTGACCATTTCTGTTAATGTATTTAATCCTAGTAAACAGTTTTGTTCTCATTGTCAGTCAGTCACCACTTTATTTTAAGGCTACAAATGTGAGAAACAACTAGAGATTTATTTAATTCCATTTACTAGTGGTCAAGTTTAGTAATTGTCTGTTGTTTAAAGCATTGCCTTCAATTGAATTTAGAAGTAGGCAAACAGGCTACCTGGCCTCAGTTTGCAAATGTAGATTTTCTATAAAAACAAGCCCATTTGGAGATATGATTGCATTTCTGATTGGTCCTTAAGCCATTTTGCCACTAATGACTAGGAGCTTTAAAAGTAACTTGTCATTTGGAAGACCCAAGTAAACAGTCTGTTAACATACATTGAGAATGACTAGTTAATAATCCAGTTAAACTCACTGAGTGAAAGGGAATTTTATCATGTGCTGATCTAGTGGAAATGGCAAAAATAAGCCTTACTGATTACTTCTTATCTCTTTCGCAAAATAGCCTACAGTGGCTTCTGTTTAGAGCTCACTGGTGCAGCAAAACAGGGGCCCAGAATATTTTATATCATGTTACAAGATTTGCAGTTCAAACCGTAGTCTGGACCCTTTTGATAATGTGGTTTTGAGTTTGGCTTCCTTGCTGATGGCCTCAGGTTATGTCAATGTGATTTATAGTGGATATTTATAAAATTTTGATAATTTGCTTCAGCATTTGTTGGTCCTTTTTTTTCTGGGATTGTTTGCACTTTTCAGAAGAGACTTATATTTGTATATAATTTATTACCACTATTCCATAAAAAGAACATATGAAACCCTCAACTGGCACACAAAATTGTACAGAAATGGACCTTAGTCTTTTGGCATTCCACGATGAAAAGACTTGGAGGTCAAGACCCCTGGGGTGTAATTTATTTTGGCAACTGTCAGCAGATAAGGCAGAATCTGTGATGGTCAGGTACTGAAATCATCCACCTGTTGCATTTGACCCAAAATAAACTTTGGTTTGATATTTCTTCAAAATGTGTGCTTAAAGCACGTATCCAGAGGACACTTCTCCTCCCTTGGAACGAAAAAATCAATCAAGGTCACTGTTTAGTAAGGAACTGAAAACACCTGGTTATCTGTTATAAGGTCTTAATTGAAAGGAAAAACCAAAATTCCAGCAGACACTAGGCCCTCCAAGGAATTAAAAGGCACAGTGAACTAGTGTATGTAAAGCATCAGGCCCACTGAAATTTGGAAAGGGGGAAAAATGGAAAAACTAAACAATTGTTGGCCTTACTTGTGTCATCAAAGCACTAACCATTGCCAAAACTAGTTTGTTACCAGAGACCCTGGGACCAGGCTCTGTTGAAAAAAAAACGTTATCAACTATTAGGTCCATGGGGCTACAATGTTTATTTGGCCTATCTTTTACATAGTTGGTAAGAGGGTTTTGCTGGTAGTGATATCATTGTTCATGAAAAAGTGCATATGAAAGCAACTCCTGTGGAGGCCGGGCGCAGAATCTGTGAACGCACTAACCAGGTACAGGTGTTTCCTCCGACACATTGGTGTGGCTGGCCTCCCCTTGTTCAAAATGGATGCGCGCTGTGTTAAGGGAAGAGTGCGGCTTGGTTGCGTTGTGTTTCATCAGAGGATCACTGTTTTAAGGAAAGTCTTCACACACGGGAGTTAATTGAAAGGAGAGACAAGATAGGAACTACTAACAATTGGATACTGGCTTAAATTGGGGAGAAAAAGGGGGTAAATTCAAAAATAAATTTAAAATTCAACCAACTGATTGGTCAAAGAACAGATGACTTGAGTGGCAAAGATTTTTGTGGAGGTCAGCCCTACATGGCAGTCCAATTCTCTCTAGTCACCACCATTACTACTCAGTGAGTTATTATACCAGGCAATTATCTTGGGGTTTCAATGAGCTGACTATATCCCCTGACCCTCCAGGCCCAGCATTAGAGTACTAATGATTAACAGATGTTGCATACCCCAGACACACAGGGCACATTGACATTTGTTATGATAGCCAAGTCCATTTTGACCCTCTTCACACATTCATTCCCTTTAAACATTGAATTAAACAATCAGCAGACAGTGACAGAAAGATAACTATTTATTCTTATAAGAACAACAAGTAATAGTTATGAAAGTTTGAGGCTATAAGGATGGAGAAAGACTTACTGTAAGTGGAAATGTCGATCTCTTCTGGCAGCTCAGCCACATTGACCTCAAAGCGGTCCTGCACGTCATTCAAAGTCTTGGCATCTGTCTCGTCTGACACAAAGGTCACAGCCAGACCCTTGGTTCCAAACCGCCCAGCACGGGCCACCTGAGGGGCAAGAGTGTCAGATGGGAGTGACAACTCAAAAAATACATGAGTCCAATGACAAGTTGATGAAATAGTCAGATGCAATCATCGAAATAGGTATTTGGAAATACCATTCACTACCAGAAGACAGGTGTTTGAGGCGCCATCAGTTATGTGACTCACCCTGTGTAAGTATGTGTCCGAGTCCTCAGGCATGTCGTAATTGAAGACAATATTGACCCGCTCAATATCCATCCCTCGGCCAAACAGGTTGGTGGCCACCAAGATCCGCCTTTGGAAGTCCTTGAACTGCTGGTACCGGGACAGCCTGGGGATAGACAGCCAGAGGATTAACACAGCTGCTATAGGTATTACTAGATGTAGAGGCTGCCATTTGAAGGAAACTTGTTGAGTTAAATGAAGAGGCTTTCAGCTATATAAAAAGCCAGCATTTGGGGCTCCATTTCATTTGAGATGTGAGAGAAAAGCGTGCATGTAAGCAACAGAGACTGACCTCTCCTCCTGAGCCATGCCCCTGTGGATGGCAATGGCAGGGAAGTTCTGTTCCACCAGTAGCTGAGAAAGCGCCACACAGCGCTGCACTGACTTGACAAAGATCACCACCTAGAGGTACACAGGAGACATTACAGAAATATAGCAAACAAATTTACAAGGAAACAGCACAAATAAGACTTCTTACAGGGATAAAAGTTATACCATTAGTGTGTGGGTTTACCTGGTTGAACTCCAGCACATCAAGCAGGTCAAAGAGCTTGCGGTTCTTCTCGCTGTCCTTCAGCTTGCAGTAGTACTGCTGCAGACCGTGCAACGTCAGCTTGGTCTCATCATCTACAAACACCTCCATGGGCTACAGGAGACAGAGCATGTCACTTCAGAACCACAAAAATCCCTATGAAGTCAATGCAAAGACAGTGCTGTTTGTACAAACAACCTGAGTCCATAACCGCATGAAGTGGCAGTGCTACCCCTGCACTCACATCCTGCATGAACTTGCGGCAGACCGGTCGAATCTCCTTGCTGAGGGTGGCGCTGAACATCATGCACTGCTTCTCATGTGGTGTTAGCCTGAAGATGTCCTGTACGTCACGCCTCATGTCTGAAACAAGAGAAATGGGAACATGGATAAACAGCCAAGTCTCAAACTACCCCCAGAACAGCCAACAACCAAGACATCCATTTTAGTCTAACATGTTATAACAGATTTCCATTGGGGTAAACCAAATCAAGATTGTTCAGAAATCATTTTTCAGGGGGGATTACAAAATAGGTTGAATTAAAGTTTAGTGAAAAAGGAGCATTTCCAAAAAGGACATGAATAATAAGCAGGACTCACCCAACTGTTCCAGCATCTTGTCACATTCATCCAGGACAAAGTGCTTGACGTTCTTTAGGTTGAGGGTCTTGTTGCGGATGAGGGCCAGGATTCGGCCAGGGGTTCCCACCACAATGTGAGGGCAGTTCTTCTTCAGCACATCCTCATCCTTCTTGATAGACAGGCCCCCAAAGAACACGGCTGCCTTTACTGTGGGCATGTACTTGGAGAAACGCTCGTACTCTTTACTGATCTGGAAGGCCAGCTCTCGTGTGTGGCACATTACTAGAACTGACACCTAGAGAAAAGAGTAGTATTTGATGCGAATAGATCACCTGCAGGTTATGCATAACAAATATTTGAAACTTAATATTCCAGAGGCATTTGCAGAATGCAGACACTGACCTGTCCATCCACAGGCTCAATCTGCTGTAGTGTGGCAAGAACAAACACTGCAGTCTTGCCCATACCAGACTTAGCCTGGCACAGGATGTCCATGCCCAGGATGGCCTGAGGGATGCACTCATGTTGAACTGGAAAACAATGAGGCATTTGGTCAGTACACCTGAATGCAGTTCACCATCTTTATCAAACAAAAAAGCCATTGTTTACCATAACACACCTTGGAGAACACATGCATTGTTTTGACAAGAAAGTCCATCAACACCCAATGACCATGGACACAGCCATCCACCTATACAGCCACTCCATTGTATCCACAGACATGCCACTGCTATTCATGACCTCCATTTATGCCACTCCCAGCACTCATCCACCCATTGCACTCACCTTCAGATGGATGCTCAAAGCCACAGTCGACAATAGCGCGGAGCAGCTCTGGTTTGAGCAGGAAGTCTCTGAAGCCAGAGCTGTGGATGGAGACATAGGAGCCCTTCACCTCCTTCTTGCCTGCTGGGGCAGTAGTCTCCGGGGCTCCCTGAGGCTCCTCATCCTCTTCATAGTCCAGCAGTTCATTGTCAACGTCATTCTCAGCCATTCTGTCTATAGAAAAAAAATTAGGAGGGTGAGGGGGCAATAATGGCTGGTCATTCACACTAGCGGTCACCATTTGTTTTTGACAACATCGCCACTATCCATGGTAAGGTTAGTCTACATCAGAGCACTATTAAGTTAACATTCAGTAACACCAAATCATAACGTTGACAGTTGCAGGAAACGTCTCAAACTAGCTAAGCTATGACTATCCAGTTAAGTTACGCAGTTAACTAGTTGCAAACTATCCACGTTCAACAGCAAAATAAGCAGCTCAATTATGTATTACAAACAAAACAAGGGGCCATGGTTGCTAGCTAGCATTTTGTTATAAATGGTAAGCAACTACAAAAGGTTTCGTCAACAACGGTTGGTATTGGCTAGCTCCGTAGGTTGTTTACGAGTAAAACCAGAGATACCTCTGGTAACGTAACATCCGTATAGTAACGCAAACAATGTCATGAATCGACGCTGCTTTTGCCGCAGCTCAGCTCAGGCCAACCTAGTTAGCTAAATTACTAGCAGTTCTGGTAGCTAACGTTAACTAATAAAAATATCAATGTAGCGAACTATCGAACTAAACCAACTACTGTCCAAATTACACAACATGTAGAGCCACACGTGGCTAACTCCAATGTTTTGCACGACTTTGATCGGTTTTGGTTAGCTAACGTTAGCCCTAGCCTAGCTAGCAAAATAGCCATCGTTACTTCCAGATGCCTTGCTCAGAACTAACAATGCATTTGCCAATATCTTGCTTATCCGAAAACCATCAAAAGCAGTTGGTGATTTATAATACAACTACGAGAACCAGAATATTCCCATAAGGACACAAATAAGCAATATTAGCTACCGTCTTACCTTACAGCGATGTTACAATTCAACCTCCAAAAAATACTCCTCAAAACCACATGGAGAGGAGGCCTCAGTTTATACGACAAGCCGGAACTTCCGCCTTCACCAAATACAGTAATATCATTGGTTGGTTTACGTGTCAATTTGACGAAACTACTCCTAATTCTATCACGATTGGCCAAGTCAAGCTGTCAATCAATAGTGACGATAAGCACTCCTGTCAGAGATTTTTTATAACTAACCAAGATAGCCCACAGACTGTCGTTTCCAATGAGAAATAGTGAGCAAGAGCCAAGCACGAGCTAGCGAGATCCTTTTAGCCAGTTCCAGCATGCATCTGTATATTTCCGGTAGAGAACGCCTACTCTGTGAAGTAAGCGTGTGCAATAGCTCGAGTCGCCTTTGCTTCTAAACAATGCGATTTAAAAGAAAATTGATAAAGGGCAAAATCTGCAAATATAAGTCCGCCTGGTGTCTGTCAATAACATTTTAGATTGCGTTTTCTATTTTGTAATCTAATACCTTATAACAACGTATTGGGCAGAAGTAAATTAAGCCACGAAAACAAATATAATTTTACATATATCATAAATGATCGCGTTTTTATGAATTTTATGATTCCATGTTGAATCTCATAAAAAAATATTATGGAACATGATCCAGGAAGTAGGCTGGACTTTCATAGTTTATTAAATCAATTCCGTCACTAAGATTGACCATGGTCTTGTGTACAGAAACACAAACACTTAATTTATTCAATAATATGTTTTTGCAACGATTCATTGGAATGTGTTTTGTATTACGTTGTAGGTGTTGCAATAAAATAGTCCCAAAAGTCACCAATAAGGGTATGTACTGTAATTAATATTATTAGCCATACAAAAAAGTTAAACAAGTTTTCATAATTTCTATAGTCACAATAATGTGCTAATGTTCTGAACAAGCACACTATTGTATTAGTTTCACAAAAGGTTGCACCCAATGCTAGTAAGATTAATTTGACTTTTTTGAAGATTAAATATGTGCAAAACAAGTAGGAATAAATGTTAATGTTAATCTTATTGGTCTTTTAAGTCCTTTCAGTCTGTCCAATTTCAGTCTTTCCACATGTACAGTTTAGGCCTTTGAACTTCATAAGCTCATTGGAGCTCAGGGTATTGTCCTCCTCAGACAAACAAGTCCCAGAAAGCACAGAATTTCAGTAAGCCTGTGGAGGGATCTCTGAGCTCCACCATCGGGATAATAACGATGTCCATGTCAATGTCTAATCCAATGTAGCAGGACATGCATTCATCCAGCGCAGCCTCCTTCAAAATACTGTTTTTACCTTGAAATGAAATGAATAGAGGACCCTCAAAGTGGAAGCAAAGACTTCTCAGTTTTTCCAAAGGGTTACGTATATGGATGTTATATAAACTGTACAGGGACATAAGGCATCGAACATTGCACTGCAGCAAAGTCTATGAACTTTCATGTAAAATCACTTTATGTCTAGGAAGATTGGGAATGTGTCAGAGCTGCAGTGATGTACACCACAAACTCAACAAGTAAACATAGAAAAGAGTCGTCAAGAAGAAAAAGAGGTGTTAAAAAATAAAATGTAGGCAGAAATAAAATAAGCAGTAAAAAATATATGATTTGTCGGAAACAATACAGACACTACAAGATGTTGAATGTATTCTATGAATGGTTAGACAATATTAATCTCCAGTTCTATATCCGTGATTCCAGAGCAGAGGAGAAACTCCACTGGTAGCCGAGAAGTAGGGGAAGCTATCTGAGTCTGGACGGGAGTGTGATTCTAAGGATTTGCCGGTATGAGAGCCAGACTGGGTTAGGAACTCCTTCACATGTCGTGGCAGTGCATGGAGCAGCCAGTCCTCCACCAGCAGACCTTCTCCATGCAGTCCTGAACAGCAGCCCAGCTCCATGGGCAGCTCTTCCAGACTGTTGCTGCGCAGGTCCAGGCGGGACAGGTGACTCAGGTTGCTCAGCCCTGGAGGCAGGGAACCCAAGGAGTTGTGGGATACATTCAGGCTCCGCAGCTCCAAACAGCGACTGAAGAGCTCTGGGGGCAGGCTCTCCAGCCTGTTCCCACTCAGGTCCAACTCTGTGAGAAATGTCAGCGCCCCTACCTCTGCTGGCAGCTCGTCCAGCAGGTTGCCAGCCAGTAGGAGGCGACGTAGGTGGTGGAGGTTGAAGAGGGCCGGGGGAAGGCTCTGGAGCTGGTTGTACCCCAGGTCCAGGAGCTCCAGAGCACGCAGTACACCAACACTAGCCGGTAGGGCCAGAACACGGTTATGGGCCAGCCTGAGGCAGGAGAGGCGGCGGAGGTGTGCCAGCCCTAGGAGCTCCTCCAGGGTGCGCAGGCTGTTGTGCTGCAGGTCCAGGGTGCGCAGGCTGGTGAGGGCCAGCAGGGCAGAGGGCAGGCGCTCCAGGTGGCAGTCCTGCAGCTGCAGCTCGGTCAGGCCGGCCACACGCCGCAGGCCCGTCAGCACCAGCAGCCTGGAGCCCTCGTTGTGGATCTCCAGCCTCACCAGGCTCCCTGCCACCTCCCCCAGCTCCCCGGGCACACGCTGCAGCATGCCCCTCAGGACCAGCACCCGGAGGTGACGGAGCTGCCGGAGGCTTCCCAGGGCCCAGCCACGACCCACCCCGCCCTCGCAGCCCAGTCGGCCAGAAAGGTGCAGCTCCTGCAGGCCGCGGAGAGAGTAGACCCAGCCAGGGATCTCTGCAGCCTGGGTGAAGGTGAGGTGCAGGGCCTCCAGACGCTCCTGCAGAACCACCAGGGAACCAGGCTGCATGGCTGCAGTACAGTGGTACAAATGAAGCTCCCTGTTGTGACATATAAAACAATTGAAGCCCCTTGTCTAGAACACACCAAACCAAACACTTCTATAAAGTGTATATTGTATGTAGATTATTTCAATATTTGGTGGCTTCAATGTTGGCTATATGGCTCACCTGAGTGAGGTCATGTTGGCCACCTGTGCGGGGAGCTTGGCGTCCGTGATGAGCTCCAGCTTGAGCACTACCAGCTGGCTGAGGGTGAAGAGGGCAGGGGGCAGGCGCGGCAGGGCCACCAGCTGCAGCAGGGGCCGTCCCTCTGGGTCGACCGTGGTCATGGAGCGCAGCCTCTCGGCACCCCAGCGCCTCTCCAGGCTCTCCTCCAGCAGGCGTGTCTCGCTGACAGGTGACAGGAAGACGGAAAGGCGCTGGGCCAGTAGGGGGTCGTACTGGTCAGCCATGTGTAACAGGAAGGCCAGGTCATTACATAAATCAGGGACATCCCTCATGGAGCCCAGCTCCCTCAGTTTGTTAAAGGAGTATTGACGCAGGGAGCTGAGGGGTGCACAACCACAAACAGAGCACTGTATAGTTAAGAACAAAGGTACTAAGAGTGTAATATGCTGCAGACAGTGGTGGAGAAAGTACCAAATTGTCATACTTGAGTAAAAGTAAAGATGCCTTAATAGAAAATGAATCAAGTAAAAGTGAAAGTCACCCAGCAAAATACCACTTGAGTAAAAAGTCTAAAAGTATTTGGTTTTAAATATACTCAATTATCAAAAGTAAAAGTATAAATAATTTCACAGTCTTTACATTAAGCAAACCAGACAGCATGATTTTCTAATTTTTAAAATGTACGGATAGCCAGGGGCACACTCCAACACTCAGACTTCATTTACTAATGAAGCATTTAGTGTTTAGTGAGTCCGCCAGACCAGATGCAGTTGGGATGATCAGGTATGTTCTTTTGAGAATTGTGTGAATTTGACTGTTTTCCTGTCATGCAAAGCATTCAAAATGTAACAAGTACTTTTGGGTGTCAGTTGTAAAAAGTACATGATTTTCCATAAGAATGTAGTGAAAATAAAAGTAAAAGTTAGTAAAAAAAATATTAATAGTAAAGTAAACTACTTAAGTAGTACTTCAAAGTATGTTTAATTAAGTACTTTATACCACTGGCGCAGAGCAAAGCCAATTAAAATAGATGGGAAAATAAAATGCAAATTACAGTCACAACACTCATAAAAATTTTGGCACTAATCTGCAATCCAGACCTGTGGAGGATCCAGCTGAGGGTGTAGATGCTCAGCAGGCCAAAGAGCCCCACCAGGCTGATGTAGGCCAGCAGCAACTTGTGGAGGACAGAGGCCAGGGCATGGGTACACTCAAAGGCACTGTAGCCAGTCAGGGCATGGGCCTGGGGCAGGCAGGTGTGGGTGAATGAGATGGAGCTCATCAGAGGGTGGTGTAGCCCACTATCAGCACCACCAGCAGCAGCTTGAACACAGTCTGGGCCAAGTACACCTAAGCAGGAGAGAGCAGAAAACAGGGATAGTGAATGTGAAGGTGTGGTATGGTAAACAGATACATCAAAAAAATAGTTCAGACACATTCAGTAAATGACCCCTGACCTTGTAGATGACTTCAGAGTTCTCACAGTGGGAGCGGAAGCGGCGCACCCTCTCGAACAGTGCCCTGGCCTGCTCCCCGTCACTCCGGTCCAAACTGGCAACCCGCCGTGAACCATCCAGCACCACAGGTGATTTGGAAGCCGGGACATGGGCCCGGGACAGAGACATGGTGGACAGGGAGGAGGTCCGGGAGAGAGTGGAGGGGCAGGGCGAGGGAGGGGCGGCAGTGGACGCGCTATCCGATCTCACCAGCAGGGGGCTGTCTGTGCCCGAGTCCAGGCTGGACTGGCGGTTGCGGGATACGGGGGTGAAGACAGGAGAGTAGGAGGAGGCATTTGGAGATCCTGGGGGCCTGTCTCCTCCCCTCCCTCCTCCTGGCGGGCGGCATGGGACAGGGCGCGGGAGGTCCAGGGAGACTCACAACACTTGGCCAGGATGGTCAGGAAGTGCTCTATGCGGGCGGAGGTGAGGGGGAAGTGGAACCAGAAGCAACCACTGGCCAATAGCACCAGGGACTGGAGTAGAGCCACATAGGGGAAGAAGCGGGAGTACCAGGGCAGGGCCTCGTGGTAGCACACCTGGCTAATGTAGACATACTGCTGGTAGTCCAGGTGGGTGCGTCTGCCCCTAGCAGGGGTCCAAGGGCTGGCTGGTAGGGGGGATGGTTTGGTGGGGGGCCTGTTAGGGGGGTGGGGTTGAGGTACGGCACCACTGCTGGAGGAGGTGTTCTGGTTAGTAGGGGTGGTAGTGAGGTCCAGGGGGAGACACACCACCCTGTCTCGAGATAGCAACAGGGTGCCTGACAACACAGATACCATGAGCATCAGCACCACCAGGTACTCCATGAAGACCTCCCACCAGGGCTTCAGCAGCTTGGAGCTGCCCTGACGCTCACTCAGAGAGGCCAGCTCTGACAGGCTGAACATGGCTTATGCTGGTGAAGGACTGACTAACAAAATGGTGGAATAGTGATTCTGCTGTCACCAACTCCAATGCTTATTGTGCCAGGATCCAGACCTGAAAGGAATCAGTTGTAGCCCTCCAGTGGGACCAGACCAGCATTTAAAAAACACTGGTGTAGGAGATTTAACTGTTGGGAAAGAGACAAAATAATCAGAAAAGGAAGTGAGAGAGAAAAAGCACTTTATAGGAGACAGACTCATTTATAAAACTGGCCTCCAGTTCAATCCAGTACGTTTTCCCTCCAACGAACAAGTCTTGTGGTTTAGAACTGTTACAGAGAGCTTTGTTAAACAAAGTTAAATGTGGTTACCCGACCTTGCTGAAAATAATATGATTCAAAACTACTTGTTTAATATAGTTTAAGGTAATAGGGTAATATGTGACATGTCGTTGACTGTAGATTTAACTGAATGAGAGGACGTTTCTGGTTCCTGGTTGTCTTCTTCATCCCCCTGACACACACTGCCATATATAAGGCAGTAGTCTAGTCAGTATACCAGTGTGCGTGCCCTGGTTATGACGGCAGGTACGCTCGAGGAAGAGTGTCCTATAGAATATTGGAAGTGTCATTCGCATTGTGTTACACATTTATGTGAGTTTGACATTGTAATGCAGTATTTTAGTAGCCAATATTTAGGCTAAGATTTGCATTTAAAGTTAATCAGTTAATCAGATGCCTTAATTATTCTCAAGTGTTGTTAAATAACAAGCAAAAATAGTAAAACTTACATGTAACCACAGCACGTTTGTCAGACAGCTTTTTCTTTCACAAAAACGTTTTCTTGTCTGGATGCTGCTCAAACGGTGTCTAGAAAAACAACAGTGAATTGCGCGGTGCATCGCTCTGGGGTGACTAGTCCGGTGCGGTCCGGTTCTCTCAAGAATGAAACTTCATAAAAAACTTTTTCTATTGCGGGCGGTGACTGGTGTTGAGAGTGGAGCGCCGCAGCAGTGGTGACAAACACGGGGTTTTGGCTCTTTAACGGTTGTCATGACGAAGTGAGATGTTGAGAAGAAATCTAATTAATTTCAGCCCAGTCCGTAGCCAAAGCCTTTTATTGCAATAGAAGGCTCTGCCTGTAGCCTAGTCCTACTCCCCCCCAAAAAGTATTATTACAAACAAACAAAATATTAAAAATAATTGACTACAAAAAATACAGTGTCTTTTGTGCTTATTTATTTCACCCTGGCTGGCACATGTTCCCTCTTACAGTAGTTTATAGGCTTACAATTTGTATAATGAGACTCAAATAAACCGAAAAGATGAAGGCTATTGTTCAGCTGCCGGGGCCGGGGAGATGAAGCCTTAATGAGCTGTTTAGCTAGGCTAAATATAATTAAAATGATAATGCATCAGATTTCTTGTGAGATTTGTATTAATTGTACATTGTCCTTTTAAATAAACGTAATAAATAAATAAAATAAACTCATGGGGTTACTTTTCGAACAATCAATGGACATTTGGAGACGAATGAGCGGGAGGACCGCTGTAAATCAAGGGTCAGTGCTATCAGGGATCCTTGGGACATACCCTATTGAATTTGACATTTAAACGGGGGTAAGGGTTATGTTATGGGTTAAGGTTAGGGTAGTGGTTGAGGTTAGGGTTTAGGGTAGGGATTGCACTGCATAGTCAATCAAGTAGTCCAGAGCGCGCAGAGCCGATTATGACGTGCCCTGGGCTCCTTCTACGCAACAATGTAAATAACATTGTAATTGCAGTTTTCAACACAGTGGCTCATTTGCAAAGTTTCACTTGCTCGTTGCAACATCTGATTTTACAGACTGCGAAAATTACTGTAGCCTATGATTGCAAGACTCCGGTAAGTAGAAGGCTATTTATATCTGAGATAAAATGCCTGGTTTTAGTCAGTAGGCCTATTTGTTTAAAAGTAGGCTAATTTGAAATCAACAAATAAATCTCACTGCCCCCCCCTCAGTCATGCACAGGAGAAGCGCGAGGCTAGTAACCGGAGGGTACTATAACCAGTCCTCCGATGACGAGTCTTCCTCCAGCATCTCCTACAGGGAGAGCCCCGTCAGGTGATTATGTGTATGAGTGCATCTTGCGTGTGATCTTTTTTGTATTGAACGGTAGTGTTAGAACAGTGTTAAAACTATGTGTGTCCCTCTCAGGGTTTTCAATAAGAAGAGAACTGGGGGACATAAGGATTCTTCCCGATCCAGTCAGGCCAGCAGCACTGTCAGTGCCACCAACTTCACCAATGAGCGAAACATCAATGCCGATGACATTGGTACTGCAGACATCACTTCCTGTCCTAGCTAGTTGGTGTTCACATTGCCAACCTCTATTAGCCCCTTGTGTCGACTAGTCGGCTGGTCTGAGATCTGTTTGTTCTGTCCTTCCAACTCCTGTGGTCATTGTCACGCCATGGCAATGGCCATAGGAGTTGGCAAGACAACATAAACAGTTTTGGGACCAGGCCTATCCTCTAACCCCATTGCTTGGATTAGACATTTGTGTCAGTCTGAATTAATTGGATATGTATACACAATATACTGTATATGTCTAAAATACTCAACCTCCCTTATCTTTCTCATCTCCCTCCCTATGTCAGACTTGGCTCCGACATTGAGGGCCACCCAGAGAAGGCAGACCTTCCTGTCTCCTCCTAGTGTGGCCCTGGAGCCCAGCCTGAGCTTCTCGAGCATGAGCTACAGCTCTGGCTACTGCTCTGAAGAGCCACAAAGGCTTAGGACATGCTCCAGCAGGAGCTTCTCTAGTGGAATTGGCACAAGGACCGGTGCTATTTTCAGTGAGTGCAATGTGTTTGTGTTTGTGTACAAGAGACAACATTAGAGACAGCTGGTCTCTATGCTCGTAGTTTGTTTGTTAGCATTAGCTGAGCGTTAGCTTTTCTCTCTACTTGTGCCTTGTTTGTTAGCATTAGTATTAGCTTTGGCTCTATTTGTTTCCCCCTGTAGCCCGTTCATGGTTGCCTTCCTGGTTGCCTTCCTGGTTTGCCATCCTGCTCTTCCTCCTCCCCTTTCTTCTGACCTTCGGTGAGTGCTACATCACATGTTTACACATCTAAATGTCCTCCTAATCAACTAGATGTCCTCTGTGTAACTAGTACTACAATGTCTTCCCAGCAGTATTCCTGTTTTCGACTGCATTCCCCACCATGAACCTTAATCCGATGACCCGACCGACTCAACCTGACCCTCGACCTGATCTGACTCAAAAGACTACGGTAGGACCTGTTTTTCATCTGTCTAATACTGTACTTAGCCCTACTGTTTGTCTCATGTCTATTATCTATGCATTGATTGGGTGAATGTTGCATTGAAGTTATGAGCCTGATTGTCCAATAAGGACTTGTTGAATCTCTTTCTACAGCATGGAACTCCTATCATGAATTCAGCTTTCGAAATGCAAATGGATACTATATTGGTGAGAGAGAGAGGGAGAGAGAGAGAGAAAGTGAGAGAAGGGGGGGGGGGGGGAAATAGGTACCGAAAATAGGTTGGGGTCAATTCTATTTTAATTCCATCACTTCAGGGAAGTACACTAAAATTCCAATTCCTAGTCTCTTATGCTTTTCAATTCTGAACATTTTTCATTTAAATTGGAGTTTGGTTCACTTTCTCAATTGACTAGAATTTAAATGGAATTGACCTCAATCATGATGGACATGTTGCATGTGTGTGTGTGTGTCTTGCAGGGAGAGATTGAAATGATGAAACAGAAAGAAAACCAGCAACAGGACATTTCCGAGGTGAGACACGTCAATCTAACCCTTTAAATAGACATACCTTCAAAGTTTAAAAACACTGCCCAATGTTGTGTTTCGTCCAATATTCTTTAATTTAGGTGTCAATAATTGCCTCTCAGGAAGGAATGAAGACAATTGAATTGAGTTTGTCTTCCCCTATAGATGTTACAAAGAATGACTAAGGACCTGAAGGGTGTGAAGACCGAGATTGACGACATGAGAGTGAGGGTGGACAGGTGAGTGTGTGCCAGTCCTGAAGCTCAGTGCCTTGCCCCTAGCCCCTAACCCCTAGCCCCTAGCTCCTACTCCTGAAAGTTATGTTGTTTTCTGTTCTACAAGACAAACCTCTCCCAAAATGGAAAATAAAGTTGTATTGTATTGTCTCTAGTGTGGACTTTGAGAGTGTGAGCTTTGATCGTCACCTGGATCAGGAAGCTACAGAGTTCAGCAAGCAGGTGGCTGATCTACAAGAACACCTACTCTTTACTAGAGGAAGAGTTAGGGCCCTGGAGGATGTCAGCGACACGGTAACACACACACACACACACACACACACACACACACACACACACACACACACACACACACACACACACACACACACTTTATTTCATAATATATGTGATCTCTCTGTTTCTGTAGCTGCAGCATCAGGTGACCTCTATAAAGAACCAGCCTCCTCCCACTCTGACACCAACCAACACACACCTGACCCCTGAGTTCATAGAGGCCATGGGCAAATGGCTCAGAGATAGATTGGCCCAGGTACAGTGGCTTCCGAAAGTATTCACCCCTCTTGGCATTTTTCCTATTTTGTTGCCTTCCAACCTGGAATTAAAATAGATTTTGGGGGTTTGTAATCATTTAATTTACACATCATGCCTACCACTTTGAAGATGCAAAATTTATTTATTTATTGTGAAACAGACAAGAAATGACACAAAAAACTGAAAACTTCAGCGTGCATAACTGTTCACCCCCCAAAGTCAATACTTTGTAGAGCCACCTTTAGCAGCAATTACAACTGCAAGTCTCTTGGGGTATGTCTCTATAAACTTACACATCTAGCCACTGGGAATTTTGCCCATTCTTCAAGGCAAAACTGCTTCAGCTCCTTCAAGTTGGATGGTTCTGCTGGTGTACAGCAATATTTAAGTCATACCACAGATTCTCAAATGGATTGAGGTCTGGGCTTTGACTAGGCCATTCCAAGATATTTAAATGTTTCCCTTAAACCACTCAAGTGTTGCTTTAGCAGTATAATTAGGTTAATTGTCTTGCTGGAAGGTGAATCTCCATCCCAGTCTCAAATCTCTGGAAGACTGAAACAGGTTTTCCCTCAACAATTCCCCTGTATTTGCTCCATCCATCATTCCTTCGATTCTGACCAGTTTCCCAGTCCCAGCCAATGAAAACAATACCCACAGCATGATGCTGCCACCACCATGCTTCACTGTGGGGATGATGTTCTCGAGGGTGATGAGAGGTGTTGGGTTTGCACCAGACATAAGAGTTTTCCTTGATGGCCAAAAAGCTACATTTTTGTCTAATCTGACCAAACTTCCATATGTTTGAGGAGTCTCCCACATGCCTTTTGGAGAACACCAAAAATGCTTATTTTTTCTTTAAGCAATGGCTTTTTCTGGCCACTCTTCCATAAAGCCCAGCTCTGTGAGTGTGTGGCTTAAATTGGGCCAATGGACAGATTCTCTAATCTCCGCTGTGGAGCTTTGCAGCTCCTTCAGGGTTATCTTTGATCTCTTTGTTTCCTCTCCTCTGATTAATGCCCTCCTTGCCTGGTCCATGAGTTTTTAACCTCTTTTTAATTTGGCAAGTAGTTAAGAACAAATTCTTTTCCATTTTGTTGTAATCAATTTAATGGTGCTCTGTGGGAAAAGTTTTGGTTAACTGCCTTTTCAGGGGCAACCCTGAAATGTATTTGTACCTTGTCAGCTCTGGGTTTGAAGCTGCCTTTTTCAGTTACTAGTCTAATGCTTAACAGA
Source organism: Oncorhynchus nerka (assembly GCF_034236695.1). Lineage (NCBI taxonomy): Eukaryota > Metazoa > Chordata > Actinopteri > Salmoniformes > Salmonidae > Oncorhynchus > Oncorhynchus nerka. Next base: position 117,295 of record NW_027040152.1, read on the forward strand.
CTCTGGGGCCCTCGGAACAGGTGCTCCATGAGTTTTGGTGGGATCATGTGACACTTTGATTGCACACAGGTGGACTTTATTTTAATTATGTGACTTCTGAAGGTTGGATTCAACGGTGCTCGCGGGTTGTTCATATCATATTTAGTTTTTTTATAAGCAAACCTGATATGTACATATGCACAAACCACTTTTCCATTTTTTTTATTTTGTATTTTTGAAATAAGCTCATTTCTTCATTTGGTGCTATTTCCATTACATTAAATCCAAATAAAAATCCATTTAAATTACAGGTTGTAATGCAACAAAAGGGGAAAATACCAGGGGGATGAATACTTTTGAGAGGCAATGGAGATGTTTAATTTTTGGATATTTTGTTTATTTAACCCCAAAATGAACATGAAATGTGATATAATTGGTGTAAATGATCTTTTTGGGCTTTATGAGCAACAGGATGTGAAACAGGTGGTGAAAGACTGCAGTCGTCCACTGGCTTCAAAATTTTTAATTTGTTTAAGGTTTTTGAAAGAAGTCACTTTTTTGGGGAGGCACATTTTAAAAACATACATATATATATATTGGACTATTTATTTAACCATTACATGAAATCCAAATAATATTCAATTGAAATTACAAAGTTGTAATGCAACAAAACATGGAAAAAACAAGCGGGGGATGTCAAGACGTTTGCAAAGGCAAACTGTTAGTTGAAACAGTTTTGCAAATGAGTTTTATTTGCAGAACCCAAAGATGAGGCATGAATTGTGAGACTGTTTTTGTGTAAAAATGAAAGCTCTTGTTTGTTCCACAACATCAAAAGTGTTTTAAGATGAAAAGGATGTGAAAAAGTGAAAATGCAGGTCCATCTAGTGACCAAAACCGGAACAATCCTGAGTCCCAAGGTTTGACACGACATCATCACAATAGAAAAAAAGCACCAGTTGTATACTGTGCAAAACATAAAATAAATCTGTTCCCAAGTATTCCCACACATAATAGAGAGACACGTGATTGTATACAAATGTAAGCAAGGTTTGAAGTGATCATGTTTTTGTCAAATATTATATCTGTTTGGAATTATTTTATGTTCCAGCCCCTCGATCATCCGCTCACGAAAAAATCTACTCACGGCTGAATCTAGTTCATGATCCCTGGTATAGACTATATTATTGAATATGCTCAGAGCTCTCTGTGTCTGTCTGTGTGTGTGTGTGTGTGTAGGTGGCAGCATTGTAACCAGTCGGTGCTCTGAGACATATAAGACCGGTTCGGCCCGAGTGAGTTTCCTGGGGATTCCCCTGTGGTCTCCATCAGAGAGCCCCCGGACTGTAATTCAGGTAAGTATCTCTCTCTCTCTCTCTCTCTCTCTCTCTCTCTTCCTCTCCTCACTCATCTACTCACACTTTCTTTCACCCTCCATCTGTCTCTCTCCTTCCTTTGTAAACTGTAATGTAATGTGACCATGATTGAATGCACTTTAAAGATCACTGTCAGCCTGACACGCCTCTGTCTTGCTTCCCCCTACTCTTCCCTTTCTCTCCTCTCCAAAGGGCCAGCTGGTGCAGCCTGGTAAGTGTTGGCCGTTCCGCGGGGCCCAGGGCTCCATGACTGTGGCTCTGTCTCACCCTGTCCACGTCACCCACGTTACCATGGAGCACATCTCCACCGCCGTCTCTCCCACCGGACACATAGACAGCGCTCCTAAGGACTTCACCGTCTACGTGAGTCACCTCTGACCCCTGTGTATTTGATCAGAACCACACAGGAATGTTTTTGGAGTATTATGCTGAGTACCTTTAATTCTCTCTCTCTCTCTCTCTCTCTCTCTCTCTCTCTCTCTCTCTCTCGCTCTGTGTCTGTAGGGCATAACTACTGACAGTGAAGAGGAACACTGCTCGGGACTTTCATGTTTAACCAGGCTGGGGATCCTATCCAGACATTTAAACTGCCTGTGAGTCAGACACTAACAAAGACATATTAGAGATACACATGGTAGAGACCCACTGGGCACACACTGGTTGAATCAACATTGTTTAAACGTCATTTCAATAAAATGATGTTGAACCAAAGTGGAATAGACGTTGACTTGACATCTGTGCCCTGTGGGGATACACATGGTAGAGATACAGATAACATGATTCCAGACATTGACACAGATTATTCCTATTTCATTTGGCTTTAAGCAGTTTAACTTTTGGGGTGATTGTTTGTGCAACAGGTGGGCTGATATAATAATTTTGACGCTTTTATTATAACAGTGGACTTCTCTCTCTCAGAACCCTAACCGTGTCTATCGTTATGTGGAGCTCCGTATCATCAGCAACTGGGGTCACCAGGACTACACATGTGTGTATCGCTTCCGGGTTCACGGCAAGATGCCTTCTGCATGAGACAGATCCTGTCCACCCCAACCCCAGTGTGTGTGTGTCCACCCCAACCCCAGTGTGTGTGTGTCATCCAACCCAGTGTGTGGGTGTCATCCAGCCCAACCCCATCTTATTTTCCATACTGGAGCGTCATATTTTGTCATCCAGCAAATATGTAAATCTAAATAAAAATCTCAATATTTGGTCGATTCTGGGGTGATTTAATGATGTCAACAAACTCACATATATTTATATATATATATATGTATAGATAGTATTGACACACATGATAAGATGCACAATAAGATGCATTGATGCTCCATATCCACCAGGGGTCATTGATGATTAGGCAAAGACTCCCAGAGTGTCAAGCACCGCAACTATAGGCTTCTAACTATGTTGAAGAGTCACTAAATGAATGTGGGAGGAAATGTATTTCTTGGTCCATTGTCTTGTCCTGGTGATCACACATAGGTAGGCTACTGTGCAGTAACAGCATGGGATTGTGTTATTGGATTTGCCATTTGTTTGATGTTATTGAACTTCTATTTGTTCCATTTTGCAGGTGTGTGTGTGTGTGGTATCTGTGTCAGGTGGAGTTTTAGAATGCTTACAGTAACTACATGGAGGGAGATGGCCAATATAATGTAGCTATTGTACACAGCGGTGTGTTTGTTAGTGTGTATGTCTATTTGTGATGGCCTAGAGAGGTTAGAAAAACCAATGCTGGGAATGGATGGGTGTGTCCTTGCAGTGATGGGAACCAGAGCGGATGTGAAAGGGATGTGTCAAGTCGAGAGAGAAAATCTCATGAGAGTGTGAATCGCAGCTGTAAGAGACAGGATTGTGCAGATTATTCTGCCTCATATATGATAAGCATGTGCATCTAAATTCATGTTTAATTCAGAATCTAATCCTTATATGCAGATAACTGCCAAGATATTGTAAAACACCAACATAAAGTGTCTTAACAGGGCGTTACCAACCATGAGCTGCCAGAACAGCTTTAATTATCCTTGCCATAGACCCTAACCCGGACTCACACTGATTAACTGCACTGGTTTGAGCCGCCTGTATGGGACACCTGTCCACACACTCAATCAAACAGTCTGTGATACAGCCTGAATCAAACCAGGGTCTGTAGTGATGACATCTAGCACTGAGATGTAGTGCCTTAGACCTGCCCAAGGCTGGGGGCAACTGGGCAACATTTTTATACATGATAAGCATGATGGGATGTTAATCACTTAAATAACTCAGGAACAACACCTGTGTGGAAGCACCTGCTTTCAATATCCTCCTGAGACATACGTGTTTGGAGTGGGGGAAATTACCAAGAACTTTTCAAAATATTGTTATTTATCTTTTATTGTAAATGCTAAATTGTCTTCTGTAGTTGTCATTAGGACATAAATAGGAACATTACAGTCAATGGGTAGGTAAAATGTCATGCCCTGACCTTAGAGATCCTTTTATATTCTCTATTTGGTTAGGTCATGTGGTGATGACTAGGGTGGGCAGTCTAGTTTTTCGTTTCTAGGTTGGAGGAAGAAGAAGGTTCTCAATCAGAGGCAGCTGTCTATCATTGACTCTGATTGGGGATCATATTTAGGCAGTCTTTTTCCACCTGTTGTGTGTGGGATGGATTGTTTTTGTATTGTAGATTTTTGCACTACAAAGCTGCCTTCCTTTGTTAGAGCATTTTATTGTTTTGTTGCTGGTTCACATTAATAAACATGAACGCCTTCCACGCTAAGGAGTGGCACCATGGTCCAATCCTTCCAACAAGTAATCAGACCTTACATAAAAACATAGGAGCTGAAATCCAGGTGTCCACTACAGAGGACATTTCTTTATAAGCTCTTATTTAATGTGCAAAAGTATTACAGTCCTGACAACTCAGTTGACTATTCCTGAGATATTCACTTACTAGAAACAATTTTAATATCAAACACAAATCTGAATTCCATAAAATAAGCTAATTTTGACAAAAGTTTTTTTTTAAAGAACCAGTAAGGTAAAGTTGTCAAGGTCACACCCCAACATGTGATTTTTATAAGCCCAGAATGTCCTCTCAAAGTGACAACAGGACTTAATAGGGTGGCAAATGACCTCAGAGATAAGGAGGAAGAACTGATGTCCACTAGAGGACAAATGAATTGCTGGGTCTCAGAAGGCTATAGTTTGTATCCCTCATTTACTAAAGTGTTTCCTTTATTTTATGCAGATACCTGCCAGAATAGTAAACACCAACATAAAGTGCTTACATATTGGGCACAGTAGTTGAATGCACTATTGCTATTCTGGATATTTCTGTTGATATTGTATCTCTATACAAACCTGCAAAGTCAGTTGAATACAAAATACATTTGGTGTGTTGGCTATTTGTTTGTGTTTGCTTATTCATGCTGTCTTGAGGCAGAGAGACTGGTGTTTTGGGTGAGATCTGTGTGACAGAGGCTTCACACGTCCACCCTGTGTGTTTTAAATGTGTGTGTGTGTGTGTGTGTGTGTGTGTGTGTGTGTGTGTGTGTGTGTGTGTGTGTGTGTGTGTGTGTGTTTGAGTGACTTGACTATGAAAGTCAGTAAATCTTCTTCTAGCCTCCATCTGAGTTGGTTTTATTTATTTAGAAGGAAATATAGAACAAATTCATACATATCAGATTCAACATCAATGCAGGTAGAGAGCAGAGACCTGAGTCACCGGGCAAAAACAGTCCTTTTCAAATGACACAGAGATCCACTCCATCAGAGTTTAGAATACAGGGTGGATACACCTAAGTGCTTTTTATCTTTTACATTTTGTTGTGTTACAAAGTGGGCTTAACATTTATTTAATTGTCATTTGTTAATGATCTACACAGTCTAATTTTAAATTGAAGAAAAATTATAACTTTTTCAAAGCAAATTATGGAAAACAAAAACCAAAATATATTAGATAAGTATTCAACCCCTGAATTTTGTTTGTTATTCAGCTGTGAGTATTTTGGGTAAGTCTATATCACGATCGTCATACCGATGAGACCATGGCGCAGCGTGAGATGAATAGTGCATTCTTCTTTAATTAACGAAGAACACTTAAACAAATGGACTTGACTCCATAACCGTGAGTGCTGACATGCAACTTTATTTTAGACAATAACCCACAAAACTAAAATGGCAACCTAAATAGGATCCCCAATCAGAGACAACGATTGGGAACCAATTCTGGCCACCATAGTCCCTACATATACCTAGACATACTAAAAGTTTAGATATACAAAACCAGTAGACAAGTTAAAAACGCTAGACAAGACAAAAACACAATTTAACCATTTTTTGTTACACCCTGACCTAACCAAAATAATCAAGAAAACAAAGATAACTAAGGTCAGGAGTCTATAAGAGTTTTGTACACCTGGATTGTACAATATTTGCCTATTATTCTATTTAAAATACTTCAAGCTCTGTCAAGTTTGTTGTTGATCATTGCTAGACAGCCATTTTCAAGTCTTGCCATAGATTTTCAAGTTGATTTAAGTCAAAGCTGTAACTAAGTCACTCAGGAACATTCAATGTTGTCTTGTTAAGCAACTCCGGTGTATATTTGGCCTTGTGTTTTAGGTTATTGTCCTGCTGAAAGGTGAATTTGTCTCCCTGTGTCTGTTGGAATTTTGACGGAACCAAGTTTTCCTCTAGGATTTTGCCTGTACTTAGCTCTATTCCGTTTCATTTTTATCTAAAAATAGTTATTGCCGATGACAAGCATTCTCATAACATGATGCAGCCACCACCATGCTTGAAACTACGGAGAGTGGTACTCAGTAATGTGTTGTGTTGTAGTTGCCCCAAACATAGGAATTTGTATTTAGACAAAACTTAAATGTATTTGCCACATTTTTGCAGTATTACTTTAGTGCCTTGTTGCAAACAGGGTGCATGTCTTGGAATATTTGGAATATATTCACTCTGTCATTTAGGTTAGTATTGTTAGTATTGTGTAGTATATTCACTCTGTCATTTAGGTTAGTATTGTGGAGTAACCAAGGTTATTGATCGATTCTCAATTTTCTCCTATCACAGCCATTAAGCTCTTTAACTGTTTTAAAGTCACCATTGGCCTCATAGTGAAATCCCTGAGCGGTTTGCTTCCCTCCGGCTACTGAGTTGGGAAGGAAGCCTGTATCTTTATAGTGACTGGCTATATTGATACACCATCCAAAGTGTAATTAATATCTTCACCATGCTCAAAGGGATATTCAGTGTGCTTTTTAAAATCCATCTACCAATAGGTGCCCTTCTTTGCAAGCCATTGGAAAACCTCCCTGGTCTTTGTGGTTGAACCTGTCCTTTAAATTCATTGCTCAACTGAGGGACCTTACATATAAATTGTATGTGTGGGGTACAGAGATGGGGTAGTCATGAAAAACATGTTAAACACTATTATTGAGGGCCTCCCGGGTGGCGCAGTGGTTAAGGGCGCTGTACTGCAGCGTCAGCTGTGCCACCAGAGACTCTGGGACATCTTTCATAACCGGCCGCGACCGGGAGGTCGGTTGACCATAATTGGCCTAGTGTCGTCCGGGTTAGGGAGGGGTTGGCCGGTAGGGATATCTTTGTCTCATCGCGCACCAGCGACTCTTGTGGCAGGCCGGGCGCAGTGCGCGCTAACCAAGGTTGCCAGGTGCACGGTGTTTCCCCCGACACATTGGTGCGGCTGGTTTCCGGGTTGGATGCGCGCTTGGTTGGATTGTGTTTGACATTATGGGGTATTGTTTGTAAATCACTGACACAAAATACCAATGTAATCCATTTTATATGCTGGCTGTCACACAACAAAAGATTGAAGAAGTCAAGGGGTGTGAACACTTTCTGAAGGCACTGTACATCATTATACTACCATCAAGGCCCAAAATATAAGTGCATTTTTATCATCTCATAACACTTTTGCTGGATCAAGATTAGTGAGATTCGTGACAGTGACATAAGTGCTTTTCAACACTATGACTGATATCTTAGCTGTGAATGAGGGGGAAGTGTTAAGATGAGACCACACAGAGCAGTCACCTCCTCTTCACTCATCTACAGTATGACAGATGATAAATGCTAAACAAATTAGGATACATGAAATTTCCATGTGGTGGTGTTAGTTTATTATACTGTAATGTAGTGTACAGGGAGGTATGACTGCCTTGGGTACCATAGAGTTTCAGAGTTCTCACACCCCCTGACCTCCCACTATCCTTTCATAGTAAGCGAGAGAGTAGCATCACGTGATCGGCTTCTAGGCCATATACACAAGACCAGAAACAGAGTGAAATGCCATGAAGAAAGATTTAGAGAGAGATAATATAACAGGAAGGCTGCGCTACAGAGCAGCCACGACACATAGATGTGTCAAGAGATGTCTGGTAGTGGGCGTGGCCAGGAGACCTCTTCAGCGAATGTAATCTATTATTATACCAGGGGTCGTTTTTTTTGTTGTTCTCCAAATCTAGAGTAGTCACAAGCTCCTGTCCTCTCACTCACCTTCTCACACCTTTTCCATGCAATGTGAGAGAGAGAGAAAGAGGGGAAATTAATGTGTGAGATGGGTGGGTGGGGGAGCGAGTCCTGTTGGTGACAGAGAAAAAGAAGATGTGGACCATGAGAAAGTACACCCAGCCCCCTGACTGAAACCACAGCCACCAACCAACCACGTATACAGAGATACACACAGCCAGCTGTAACCATGGCCTACTGCTGACGGCAACCCCTCTGACCATCTCCATCTCTCTCCCGCCATCTCCATCTCTCTCCGCATGTTCATTTGTTGGATATGTTTTATTGATTAATGTGTGGTAATGTGTGATTAGTGAGGCAAATTTGGACTCCTTGTTGCTATCAGCGATGGGCGCCTTTTTCATTAGATCATTTCCTCCTGTGGTTGCCCCATGCTGGGAAAATGTGCAAGTGAGAAAACGCCTATTGTTTCTCCTCTATTCTGTATCGGACGATTTTGTTTACAGAATTTGGATGTCTTTACTGTTTTACTGTTTGTATGTCTTCAAGGGTGTGTCCTGAATGGTGTAGCCTGTGTGACTATATGCTGTGTGGGACTGTTCACGTTTGTGAGTGTGTGCACTGTATGCATGCACATGTGTATGTGACTTTGCCTGTTTGCATTGGACTTTGCCTGCTTGCAGATGCACAATAACGTGTGGTATGTGTGTGTATGTATTCATGTGTTTGTGTCTCTGGGAGAGCTTAAGGCCATCTCTGGTTGATGTGTTAAAACCACAATAGTCAGTGACATTGGGCTGGGCCCAGCACTCTCTTCTCTGGCCCCACTCGTTTATTAGATACAGACAAATTGTTTTATTAGATCATAAGTTGTTTTGCTTGTTAAGTTTTAATATAATCTTAATTATAAGTATCTATTTTCAATCAATAATTCATACAATTCATGAGTTGACAATATTTTTTAAATACACATTGCAAATTAGAAGGCACACCTTTAAAAAATACTTCAATTTGTTGGTCAATAAATACTGCTAATAAAAAAGTCCTGTAATTTTTGATAAAGTTTTGCTTGTATGCCGTCTATTTAATGGTACTCATTTAGAGCAGGTTTTTTAAATTAGAGGTGGGTAGCCACCAGAGAGGGAGGTGGGAGGATGCCAGAGTACTGGCATGGTTTGGTGGGTCGTCATCATGAGCTTCCATTTGAGTGGACCTGACTGCTGCAGGACCTGTCATCAGGGAGGGGAGTCTTGGGATGGCTCTTCCTTGGCGTACTCAAAGCTGTCATCGTTCTCTTCGTCACTCTTGTTCTCTGGTGTGCTGTCAGACTGACTGCAAGACTGGCTGTTGCACTCGGGTTCATGTTCTCTCCTCTTCACCCCTCTCTGTTAACTTGTCCCCTTCTTCCTCACCTCTCTCTACTCCCTTGTCCCCTTCTTCCTCACCTCTCTCCGCTCCCTTGTCCCCTTCTTCCTCACCTCTCTCCACTCCCTTGTCCCCTTCTTCCTCACCTCTCTCCGCTCCCTTGTCCCCTTCTTCCTCACCTCTCTCCGCTCCCTTGTCCTCCTCCTCCTCACCGCTCTGCTGCTCTGCTGCTCAGCTTGTTAGGGGAGGGAGGGATCTGGGGGTCATCGGGCTTGTCTGCTGGCTGAGTTAGTTGTTGAGCTTGAGGTTCTGCTCCCCTTCCACCATTCTTTGCTCTGTTGCTGTAGGCTTGTGGACAGTTGAAGTAGGTGTGCCCATCACCATTGCAAAGTGTTCACTTGCTTTCATTCGTGCACTCTCTGGACTTTTGGCTGAATTCACTGGTAACCAAGGTATTTATTGAAACACAGGGGGAAGAGGGAGTGCAGGCCAGGGGAAGTTCGGGCAGGTCGCAGGAAACTAGGTGCGGAGGCTGAGGCTGGAGCGAGAGGGGTTAAGACAGGGTAAGCAGGTCCGGATGGGAATCCAAGGGAGCAGTAGAGTGGGACATCCAGGACAGAGTAGCAGAATTGACGTGGGACTGAAGACAGGGACCAGAGTCAGAGCGGGTAGAACTGTAGCAGAGAGGAAAACCGTGTCAGGCAAGGAAAAACAGGCACAACAGGATCTAAACAGGAACAACCGGCTAGAAACGTAGACTGACTGAGCAGAGATTACAATCTGGCAGCATAGAAGTGGCAGGGCTGAGTATTTGTAGAGGTCTTGATTATGGAACAGGTTGCAGCTGGGCGGGATCTGCTCTGACTCCAGCACACCTGTCTCCGCCCACACAATCACACACAGAGTGAGAGAGAGAAAGAGAGAGAGAGAGAGAGAGAGAGAGAGAGAGAGAGAGAGAGAGAGAGAGAGAGGGGAGCATTGGGGGAGTGGCGGCAGGTCAAGGAGACACAGGATGAGCAGTAGAGGGCGTGGCAGGAGCAGATATAACTCACTGGGAGTCGAGCAGCAAGTTTTCAGCCACGTACTCTCTACTCGGCACCTGTCCTTCCAACAAGATTGGGAGCCATGATGGAAAATTTGCTCAGTTGTGATAAACAAGGGGGACCACAGCACCTAGACCACATCCTAACATCATGTATTCACAAGTTGAGTCCAACCCAGGTCGCTCTCTGACCAGAGAGAGTCTTGTGTTTGCATCCTCACCTGTCGCTCCATTCGTGCTTGTGATGCTGGTTTCATAACCAAAGCCTTATACAGACTGCTTCATTGGAGCTCAGAGCCAGGAGCATACTTGAACGCAAGGGAACATATCACAGTAGAAAGCAGAACAGGTGAGACAAAAACAAAGAAAGGAAAAGTACACTAAATGCCAACCAGCCATAACCCCTCCCCCTCCCTAAACCACTCCACCCCAGACCCCAAGATTCAGGTTCCTAGAAAGACAGGAGCAGCAGCAGGGGAGCAGAGGGACGGATGTAGGAAGAGAAGCCCCTGAACCCCCCCCATCAGAGACGAGACACAAACCCACCGAGCCTACCACCCCGTCTCAACAACCTGCCCCCCCCTCGCCTGCACTCCCTGAAACCCTGGGGAGAAGGCTGCCAGCCCCCCGCCACAGTAACCACAGCGCTCTGCCAAGCTCCACTCCAGAACATCAAGGCAGTGGCACACTCAACTCCACTCTCTGCTGCTCACAGGATACAAAACAATGAGTGTACAAAACATTAAGAACACCTGCTCTTTCAATGACATAGACTGACCAGGTAAATCCAGATGAAAGCCATGATCTCTTATTGATGTCACATGTTAAATCCACTTCAATCAGTGTAGATGAAGAGGAGGAGACAGGTTAAAGAAGTATTTTTAAGTCTAGAGACAAGTGAGACATGGATTGTGTATGTGTGAAATTCAGAGAGTGAATGGGCAAGACTAAATATTTAAGTGCCTTTGAATGGGGTATGGTAGTAGGTGCCAGGCACACCGGTTTCCGTCAAGAAGTGCAATGCTGCTGGGTTTTTGAAGCAGTTTCTCATGTGTATCAAGAATGGTCCACATGAGAGTCAACATGGGCCAGCATCCCTGTGAAACACTTTCGACACCTTGTAGAGTCCATGCCCAGATTAATTGAGGCTGTTCTGAGGGCCTCTGACCTGTTTCAATCTAAGATGTCATGTGCTGAGTCATACAGTGATCTCCAATGTAGTTTCTCTGTAATTCAATGAACATCAACTATAATGCAGTTATCTTTGCAATCTTACTTCTTTACTTCACTTGTTTAGTAAAATCCTGTCATCTTCTAGCAGCTCTTTTCATCATTGTTCTAGTGTGGGAGAGTGTTTCTATTTCTGTGGTGGAGATCACTAAATTACCTCAGTCACAGGAAGAGAGTTGTGTGGGTTGTGTATTATACACATTCCACACTGCATAGACACCAGTGATGTGTGTGTCAATAACCTCCCATAGCAAGATTACATGGTTAAAGTAAGGTCCCTGTTTTTACATGAGACTTTGATATATAAACACAATCAAGTGACCTTAATGTACACATTTCCTACCCTCAGTCAGGCTGTTGCTACCAGTATCTCCAAGTTACCTGTGACTCAGTAGCATAGAACATTGACTCTCAGACCAAGATGGACAGGTTTGGATGTGTGCTTGGTCCTTTCTAGTGTACGGTAGCAGGATCAGTCCTCTCTAGAGGTAAGACAACAGGCAGGATGCGAACAACAAGCTGAACACCGAGCACAGGTTTCCATTACAGAAGTTGGTTAACAACTGGGAATATCAGATTTGTTTTATTCAATCAAAAACTAAAACAAAGAAAAACAGTTTATCTAGCTGATAGACTATTTCTGATTAGAAAATCTCTGGTGTAGATTAGAATAAATCTTGAAAAATAACCAATGTTATGCATCATTGTCACATACTGTAATTATGTGTGTAAGAGTCAAATTAATGTTACAGTATGAGTTTAACAGATTAACATTTTTAATTTCTAGCCTTTAGGTAAATGCTTTGAATTGTACACTGAGGTATAGACTTTGAATGCACTGTAAAGGTTGGCTGGTGGGTTTTTTGTTGAGATTTCCCACAATCCATTGTTCAGCAACTGCTTCAAAATCAAACCAAATCAATTGTTTTCTGTCATGTCATCAGTTAATGGGTGCGAGGGTAAAGAAAAGGGGATGTTACAGACACCAAAGAGATAGCAACCACTCCAGATTCAACTCTGCATACAAGTGGTAAGTTACAGAATTCAGTCTCTCTCCAGATTTCAACATCATAATATGAGATTGGTGTTTAATGTTTTGCATAATATTTATTGAATTTGAGGATTAATTCAGTACAGATATGAATCATTTTAATACATTTAACTGACGAGCAATAAAACATATTAGATATTTTTATGATTGAGCTTGACTGAAAACTGACCAAAATAGGTTATTCTTTTGACAAAAGTCTGTGTTGTTTATTAATATGTGATCAATGGTAAAAAAAAAAGATATTCTGATAATGTGTAGAATTGTGAATATCATTAGGAAGAATTGCAAAGGAAATATGTTGCATTTGTAATTTGATTGCAATGTATGGTAGGATTGTATGCTATTTTATGAATGATTTGGTTACATATGTCATATTTAGAAACTTTTAAAAACGTATAGAGACGTAGATCTATTTAGTAAAAGCTCAAAATGTATTTTTCACAACAGATCGTGAGATTTCAGTTTGAATTGCTTTGACGGAGTAGGGTAGTCCTCAGAGAAAGACCTGCTTTTGAAATGTTTTTTAAAACAGTGTGCAGGTGGCCATGATGCATTTCTTACCCAAACCACAGGCTTTGGCATTTTAACTGATTATTTATCAACAGGTGTGTGTGTTTCACATTGACATACGAAGATAAGGAATACTAACTCAGAGCAACATGAGTGACATTACAGCTTACTATAAGTGTGATGTGTGTAAATGTGTGCTGTAATTGTACATTTTCACAGAGCAATTTTTAGTGATAATACATTTTTCAAAAATTTGATGAATGACTACGTTACATTACGTGGAAAATTCATTAATGAAAGTTAATGTTATCAAAAAATGTATTATCTCTAATTTCGCAATCTCTTACAGTAGAAACAAATATTTATATATCAAAACTATTTTATGTCCCTTACTTAATTGCAGAAAAATATCATTACGAACCCAACACATTTCACATTCTCCAGAAATTCAGAAAGGGAGGGGAATGATTCTGTGGATAAATTTACTGAGTGTACAAAACATTAGGAACATGTTCTTTTTTCATGACATGCAGTAGAGTGACCAGGTAAATCCAGGTGAAAGCTATGATCCCTTAATGATGTCACTTCAATCAGTGTAGATGAAGGGGAGGAGACAGGTTAAAGAAGCCATGAGATAATTGAGACATGGATGGTTTATATGTGCAGAGGGTGAATGGACAAGACAAAACATTTAAGTGCCTTTGAACAGGGTATGGTAGTAGGTGACCGGTGCACCGGTTGTGTAAAGTACTGCAAGGCTACTGGGTTTTTCACACTCAACAGTTTCCCGTGTGTATCAATAATGGTCCAATACCTAAAGGACACAACTGGGGAAGCATTGGAGTCAACATGGGCCAGCAAAACTGTGGAACGCTTTCTACATCTTATAGAGTCCATGCCCGACGAATTGAGTGCAACTCAATATTAGGAAGGTGCTCTTATTGCATTGGTATTTGTAGAAAAATGAAATGAAAAATCTATAAATAATATTAGTTCATTGTTGTTCTTTAATACAGAGGAACACTTTGTCAAAGAATCTGTCATTAAGTGAATTTCGAATGACTCCTTGTCTCTTGTCTGTTCTGTAGGTATTTATCTCTCTCACGCTCGCCACCTTCCCCTTGCCTCAGCTCTGTCATGCCTCGCTCATTCCTGGTCAAGAGTAAGAGACCAGGGTCTCACCCCCCTTGCTTCTCTAAAGGCACCAGACACACAAACCCTGACCAGCCACAACCTCATACAAACTATCACGACAGGCAGAACAGGGCATGGTGGGAAGTAAGGTCCCCACATCGGAGCCCCTTCCAGGAGGACCAGGGCAACCTGTGCTCAGGGTCAGAGGTCAGGGACACCCTGGAATACCCCTGCCCTAGCTGGGACGGCATGGCAACCAGACCACACAGCACCTCGCCAGCTGACCTCTGGACCAGCTGGTCTGCAGGTATCCGACGGATCCTGACTTTATGGCTCTACACTCTATTTATTGTAAATAATAAATAATTAGATGTAGATATTTGTTATATTTGTATTCCATCGTGTTAAACACTTCAAGTTGCCTCAATTTGATTGTCATAACTATCTTTATCAAATCAAAAATATTTGTTTTATTTCAAACTCAATCTACTAGTATGCCACTTACTCCACAGAAACCGGAGGGTACGATGATGTGGAGCCTTCCGAGTCTGCCCTGCCCTGGTCCCTACACTGGCCCCGGGGCCCTGACAGAGAGAAGGAGCTGGAGAAACTGGTCCATGTCTTACTGAGCCACAGGCCACATATGGACCTCAACTCCACCAGCCCATGCCCCCTCTGTGAAAAGGTAAGAAGAACCAGCAAGGGTCAGGAATTACAATATAATCAGAACAGCACATCTACCCTTATAGGGTGTATCAACCAAAAGTGTATGGTTCCAAACCATGCAAACCCCTTCAGGCATGACTAAAATAGAATAAATTAGATACTGTTTGGTGTTTGTGACCTGAGACAAGAGTGACAGTAGAGTGGTGGAAATTGTACTCAACAGGGCTCTGTGACATGTCAGAAAATGACATAACAGCAGATTTGTTTGGTGTGAGAATTGAGGCTGTGATGGGTAATTGTGTTGAATATGGTTGACATCTCTGGGAGTATGAGCTACATCTCCTGTTACTCTTAGCTTTCTCTTTTCTCAGGTCTTGTCCTCAGGAGCTGTACTGAAGACTCATTTACTCAGGTCACGTACATGCGTGCATGCAGTCCCATTGGCCACATCAGCCAAAGCCCCAGAGCACCCCTACGAGTTCAAACAAGCTCTGGGCACGTACGGAAGACCAAAGGTATATCTGGCAGAAGTACATTGGTGGAGGTCTCTCCACTTCCCAACACAAACTATATAAAAATACTAAATGGCAAAATCCTAACCACATCTCTGTGAATGTGTGTGTTCCAGGAGCGTAGCTATAGCTGTAAGGAGTGTGGGAAGGTATTCAAGCGCTCCTCCACCCTGTCCACCCACCTGCTCATCCACTCTGACACCAGGCCCTACCCCTGCCAGTACTGTAGCAAGAGGTTCCACCAGAAGTCAGACATGAAGAAACACACCTTCATACACACAGGTATATGTATATACTTTATCTTATACCATCTATTGCATCTTGCCTATGCCGCTGGGCCATCCATATATTTATATGTACATATTCTTATTCCATCCCTTTAGATTTGTGTGCATTAGGTAGTTGTTGGGGAATTGTTAGATTACTTGTTAGATATTACTGCACTGTTGGAACTAGAAGCACAAGCATTTCGCTACACTTGCATTAATATCTGATTACCATGTGTATGTGACCAATACAAATGTATTTGATTTGATGTGCGGGGAGGTACACTGTAAGCACACATACACAAATGAGCATAGTGGGTGTTGAACATAGGTCAGCTGGTGTGTGTACAACACAGTACAACTGACATACACATTGTGCAATGGTCGCTTACATCTTAAGTTAGGAATCTGCCCTACACACTGGCTGCTGTCACAGAGTATCTCTCTTCTTGAATTCCATGTCATGTCCTGCTGTCTGTCCCTGTCTGTCTCAGGTGAGAAGCCCCATGTGTGCCAGGTGTGTGGCAAGGCCTTCAGCCAGAGCTCCAACCTCATCACCCACAGCCATAAACACAGCAGCTACTGGCCCTTCAGCTGCACGCACTGCCAAAGCAGATTCCAGCGCAGACTGGACCTACAGCGCCACCAGGAGACACAATGTTTTCATAGCAGCGTGTACACACAGAGCTGAGGCCATGGGTATAATGGAGATTTGTATTACATAAGTACTGTATGTAGCACAAGAATGAGTGCTTTGTATAGAGATTGTTGACTGGTATTTGCAGTTCCATTTTTATATGGTACTTTGATCAGTGACTGAGGCTAAGCACATTGTGTTCAAGTTATTTGGGCATTTGTTTTTGTGGATTTGCTTTCGCTCACAGCTTTTCAGGTTGACCGTTTGGATAGTGCTTGAGGGGACCTGATCACTTTAACATCTCTAGCAATGTCATATATATATTGTGCGAGCTGGATTCCATCCATAGCGCAGAAGCTCAGCGTTGTAGCCAGTTGAAATGTAAAGGTCATTTTCGATTGAGCCAACATATGCAACATTTACCACGAATGCTGTCTCCGCCAACACGGAAACGTTGCCTTTAAATGTCAGTCACGCTTTAACGCTACGGATTGAATCCAGCCCTTTAGGCTCTGGTCTCTACTATGCTGTATGTCTAAAAAGACACCTTATTAAAGACAGGTGGTTTGAAGAGTGACAAAGCAAGCCCTTATTTCCCATTGTAATTGGCCATTTTCCTCAGAGCCGTTGCAATTGTAGCTCCCATTGTTGGTGTATGAATGAAGCTGCCATTTTCACTTCACTGTGGCAGCCCACCCAAGGGCATAATAATATACAATCAGGCCATGTGGAACATGACTGCAGTACGAGCAGAGAGAGACAATGATTATGTTGAAATGATGCTCCACAACTATGGCGACACAACGTGACTGTATATTTTCAGTGTCACAGCCTGGTCAGCATGAGTATATATTAAAAGGGATTTAGATACAAAAAATGAAATACTCTGTTTAAGTTTAGAATTTCTGGGGCGTCATTCATTGTTCTCACCCACACTTTATTTTTAGGATAAAACACAACTCTGTCACAGATATTTAATTTAAATAGCAATAGCACAGATAATATCAAACAAAGGGTCACAATTACAACATAGATATATACAATAAGGATCTGGATAATGGCAATTCCCCTCACACATTCTACTCAAGACATATTTGACTTCATGTGTTCCTCTTTAAACTCTGTAGTGCTTGTTTCTGTTGTAACATTAGACTAGGCTAGGTTCAGATTCATGCTCATCCTATAGCCAGTAGTCACACCATTCCATTCCATCCATTCCTAGTTATGACATTGTAGATACAGTATAATGGATCAAATGCACTGACTAGTATTTCTTCCTAACATTTTGAGGAGTTGCTGAGGCCATGTACCTGTAGACATTCATGTAGTTTCGGTCTTTCAGACCTTTACACATCTCATTGCTTCAAGAAGTGTACACCAAGTACACAAAACATTATGGACACCTTCCTAATATTGAGTTGCGCACCCCCTCCCCCACCCTTGCCCTCAGAACAGCCTCAATTAGTTGGGGCATGGACTGTACAAGGTATCGAAAGCATTCCACAGGGATGCTGGCCCATGTTGACTCCAATGCTTCCTACAGTTGTGTCCTTTAGGTAGTGGACCATTTTTGATACACACAGCAAACTGCTGAGGGTGAAAAACTCAGCAGCGTTGCAATTCCTGACTCAAACCAGTGCGCCTAGCACCTACTACCATACCCTGTTCAAAGGCACTTAAATATGTAGTTTTGCCCATTCACCATCTGAATGGTACACAGACACAATCCATGTCTTAATTGTCTCAAGGGGGAAAAAATATTATTTAACCTCTCCGCCCCTTCATCTACACTGATTGAAGTGGAATTAACAAGTGGCGTCAATAAGGGATCATAGCTTTCACCTAGATTCACCTGGTTAGTCTATGTTATGGAAAGAGCAGGTGTTCTCAATGTTTTGTATACTCAGTGTATGTGGTCACACACACACACACACACACACACACACACACACCAGACCTGGGTTCAAAAACTATTTAGGGTATTTCAATTACTTTCAAAGACATTTCAAAGTAAGTATCTGGATATTTTCAGTACTTAAATTTTTGAATGATTTTGGAAATTCTCAACTACACAGGCAAGTGTATTTTCAAATACAAATATCAAAATACTGCATTATTTGAAAATACAAAAATACACAGAAAATAAGCATTTAAATAACAAATACTTAAATATGCATGTATTTGAACCCAGGTCTGACACACACCAGGTGTTTCATCTTCTGCCCCACTTTACCCTCGGTCTCAGATTTACCAGAGGAAACACTGAAAATGAGATAGAGAAAGATAATATTGTATTTCTTACACATGATATGAGATATCACTATTGCAATCTGCAGGTGCTTGACTAATTCACAAAGGGCGCTAGTGACATGATAAGTCTATAGAATACTAGTCTAAATTTGACATTCTCTTTACTTTGTGGTCCCCCAGGTGCTGTGTGTGTTGCTCACGTTCCATCTCAACTCTACACAGAGGTGTTGGCAGGGTTAGTATTCTCGATCAGGCCCCCTCTTCTGGTTGGTGGAGGAGCCCCTGCAACCAATCACATGTCAAGTGTGTCATTAACATTTATTCATGGTGAATAAACCCAGTATTTCTCTCAAAAATCATAAGAAAGTTATAATAGTATCTTCTCTTACACTAGGTCAAATCAAATGTTATTTGTCACATCCTTCGATGTAGACTAACAGTGTAGACTAACAGTGTAGACTAACAGCCCTTCCCAACAACACAGAGAGAAAGGAAAATAGAGAAATAATAGAATGAGTAACGATAACTTGGCTATATATAAGGGGAACTGAGTCAGTGGATGTGCAGGGGTACGAGGTAATCGAGGTAGATATGTACATATAACTAGAAATAAAGTGACAGATAATAAACAGCAGCAGGTATAGAATGTTCTCTGTTTATTTGTGAATATGGTGGTATAGCTCAGTATTTTGGCCTAGGATAGACTTTACGAACTGTCCCGTGTGGTTACCTGTGTGAGAGTAGATGCACCATAGCGCCCCCATCAGGCTGATGCCCAGAAGAAAAGCAACAAACACAATCCCCAAAACTGAGCCTGTGTCTACCCCAGAGCCTGGGTGACAAAAACATGGGAGGGAAAAGTAGTAGTTAAGCCAAATCCAAGTTACTATCACAGTTGTGATAACTAACACATGTAGGAACATCCGGGAGTTGGTATTATGGTTATAGCTAGGGTTAGGGTTGAACCGCTAGGGTTAGGGTTGAACCAGGGTGTGGACATGAAACAAGGGTTAGGGATGAGGCTAGGGTTAAACTGCTAGGGTTAGCGTTGAGGCTAGGTTAGGCAGCTGAACCACTACGGTTTGACCGAACCACTAGAGAGCGTTGAGGAAATAGAGAGTTGGGTCGAACCGCTAGGTTAGCGTTGAGGCTAGCGTGAAAGGTGAAACCGCCCAGGGTTGAGGAGGTGAGGCCAATGACCATCTAGGGTCGAACCAGCAGGGGTTAGCGTTGAGGCTACCAACAGGCTGATGGACCGCTAGGGTTGCGTTGAGGCTAGCGTTAGTACTCACACCGACTAGGGTTAGCGTTGAGGAGGAAGATAACAGTGGCGGGTTAGTTGAGGCGACAGCGCATCCGCCCTAGGGTTGGCGTTGAGGCTAGCGTTTTTTTGAGAATAGGGTTAGCGTTGAGGCTAGCGTTGGTTTTCGAACCGCTAGGGTTAGCGTTGAGGCTAGTGTTACCGGTCGAACCGCTAGGGTTCAAGCGTTAACCTTGAACCGCTAGGGTTAGCGTTGAGGCTAGGGTTAGGTTGAAGGTCTAGGGTTAGCGTACGAGCTGGGTTAGCGTTGGGCTAGGGTTAGGTTGAACCACTAGGTCTTCAACTTGAGGCTAGAGTTAGCGGTTGAACCACTAGGGTTAGCGTTAAGGCTAGAGTTAGGTTGAACCAATCAGGTTAAAATCAGCGTTGAAATGCTACTAAAGTTAAATTGAACCACTAGGGTTAGGGTTGAACCACAGGGTTAGGGTTGTGCAAAACCATTAAGAATAGGGTTAGGGTTGCATTAACCAGGTGACATGAAGTTTAGGGTTAGGGTTGAGGCTAGGGTTAAAGTTACAGTTACTTACTGCTGTGGGCTGGGATAGGCTTGGGCAGCTGAGACACACTGGGCATTTGACCTCTCTGACCTAGAGAGAGAAAGAGAGAGTTGGATAAGAAGAGAGAAACACCATTTTACACGGAGTGAAAGTGAATTACTTCAGGCCCATGTCATGAGGTGGACCACACCACCAATGACCATCTACTACTCACCAGCAGGTGGCGCCTGCTGTCTGGCCACACCAACAGGCTGATGGACCAGCATGGGTCTGGAGAAGTTTCTGTACTCACACTGACAGAGAGAAGAGAGAGAAGGATAAGCATGGCAGATTTAGTATAGGCAACATGGGCAGCCAGTCATTACTTTTGTCATTAATACTACTAGTCATTATGAATATGGAACATGTACTGTACCTGTTGGCTGGGTAGTTTGGATACGAGGGCAGGGATACGGAGGCCCCAGGGATTTGGACAGCCACTCTGTATTGTGGCCGTTGGAGGCCCCTGGGTCACTGACTCAGGGCCACAGAGACGGATGCGACAGTGCAGGAACTGGACAGAGTTGTTGTAGATGGGCCGAAGGACAAAACTGAACCTCAGTCTGTGTATCTGGTCCTCCTCTCCTCCCATTCCTCCATCGCTCTCCTTCCTTTTGGCTCGTCCTCCTCGTCCTCCCTCGTCCCCTCTTCCCACCGTGTTCTCTTTTTCTCAATCCTGCTTTGTTCCTCCAAGCCCTTCCTGGATGCCTGAATGATAGGACTCTAGGTACCTCCTCTTCCTCTTCATAATATTCCTCCTCTTCCTCCTCGTCCTCTTGGCCATGTGTCATGTTGCTGAGTGTCAGTGAGGAGTCAGCGGAGCAGCCGTCTCTAATGACTGACCAGCCAGGGGACACACGGGGTCTGATAGGGAGACACCATGCAAGACCGCACCTCCACACCCCCACCGAGGGCTCCGTTGGCGGAAAGCTTGGCAAAAACAGTCAGAGACAATATGGGTAACACATTACTTTACCATGGTCTTATTACCGAGTTGATATTTTGTAAGTAGAGTGTAATAAGTATTGTAATTACACTAGTACTGTAATTTGTAGGTCTCTGTTTCAACCTGGTGTGCTCTAGTGCTGTAATAGCAGGGCTACAGAGTTCTTATAGAAAGGACTTATTGTGACATATCTAGATGTGATTATAATAGCCTTCTGGAGGAAGTCTGCTCTGGACTTGAGGCAGCTGATACTGTAGAAGACTATAAGAGGGAGAAACACAAGTAGCACTTGCAGCAGGAGCTACATCAGCAGACACACAGACAGGCAGACAGACACACAATTAAAACACACACACATAGCTAGGCAAACTGACCTCCACATAGACACGGTTGTCAGCAGTGATGGCACAAGGTCCGGTCTGCCTCTGCTCATAGCCCTCTGTAACAAACAGCTGCAGTGAGACCAGTGGGCCGGCCCTGGCCCTTGGGAGAGGCCCCGGCCCCTGCAGAGTGGGCTGCTCCACAGGAAGGCTTGGGACACTGGGGACTGCAGCCAAACAGCTGAACTAAGAGGACAATGGAAAAGAGGGAGATGTATGGAATGATAAGGACAAGATATACAAGTCTCTCTCTCACACACACACACAACAAACACACTAATATGAAGTGAAATTGGACCACACACAAACACACAACCTGTATCATCTCACATGTATGACCAGTGGAGTCCACTCGTCTGTCTCATTGCCCACAGCAACCAGAGGCTTGTTTCTCCATAGCAACACCTGAGAGGATGGATAGACACAAAACATGGCAAGTCATGTACTTTAAGAGTTGAAACACTAGAGCAGATAGGTCAGTGAGAGATCAGTAGATATATTAGTAGTTCCTAGTTCATTCACATGCTACATGTCTGTCTCACTGCCTCCCTCCTCTCCTGCTCCCTTTCCTCCCAGACCTCCACCACTCCCACTACCCAGCCCCCTGCTCCCACACTCCTGTCCCCAGGCCTAGCTACACTCAGGCTGATCAGCAGTGTTCAGGACACTCTGACCTAGGTCAGCCATGTGGCGCCTGGGGGAGATAAGACCGACTACTTACACAACCGCAGGGGCCCTTCAGATCACACTAACCAACAACAACACAATTAAAGCCCTGCTCTTCTACTCTCTTCTCTCGTCCTCTGCCTTTCTACTGTGCGTCTCTCGCCATCTATCTCAATCTCACACACAGATACAGAGACACAAACACACAGTGAGGGGCTCCATAGTGACCTCCATGTCCCTCTTCCCACCTAAGGGAAGCCCATCCCTGCTCTATCTCCCCATCAGATCTGCCTCTCTGATGAGGCTGCTGGACTTCCCAATTGCACAGCTCTTTCTCTTTCTGCTGACTGAGTTTAGCACAGAATCACTTGTAAACAGCTGCACCCAGAAGCATGGCCCCATTACCATTTTGGACTCCATTTTGGTGAGACAAAAACATTGCAAAACATGTGGAGACAAACGTTGCAGAAACATTTCACAAAACATGTTAAAATATTTTACCCCTTAAAACCACCTCTCTGTCTTACCGCATTTTTGTACTGCACCCCTCTGGGCTCTCCCTGTAGCAGCCCTTCAGTCCCACAGGAAATGACCGGGAATACCAACAAGAAATGGCTGCTGTTAGACTGGGCCAGGCACTGAGGATCCCGCAGTGTCACCTCCGACACCAGGAGAGACAGGGTCTGTGTGAAAGAGAGCATCACAAAAGCTACACTAAGTACCATCATAAGAACCTACAATACACTGTAGGTCTACATGCAGTATATTGGTATTTGTATGCCATAACCTCACTAACACGCTAAACTACCAGTACAACCATAACCTCGCTAACATGCTAAACTACCAGTACAACCATAACTATTTTTATCTTTCTTTCTCTCTCGGAGTACCTGATCCCTAGGAACATGCCTCAGGACTACCTGGCATGATGACTCCTTGCTGTCCCCAGTCCACCTGGCCGTGCTGCTGCTCCAGTTTCAACTGTTCTGCCTGCTGCTATGGAATCCCAGACCTGTCCCAGACCATTTGACCATGCTGGTCATTTATGAACATTTGAACATCTTGGCCATGTTCTATTATAATCTCCACCCGGCACAGCCAGAAGAGGATGGCCACCCCTCAGCCTGGTCCCTCTCAAGGTTTCTTCCTAGGTTTTGGACTTTTAGAGTTTTTCCTAGCCAACGTGCTTCAACACCTGCATTGCTTGCTGTTTGGGGTTTTAGGTACAGCACTTTGAGATATCAGCTGATGTACGAAGGGCTATATAAATAAATGTGAACCTCGCTAACACGTTAACTACCAGTACAACCATAACCTCGCTAACACGATAAACTACCAGTACAACCATAACCTCGCTAAACTACCAGTACAACCATAACCTCGCTAAACTACCAGTACAACCATAACCTCGCTAAACACGCTAAACTACCAGTACAACCATAACCCTGCTAAACACGCTAAACTACCAGTATAACCATAACCTCGCTAAACTACCAGTACAACCATAACCTCGCTAAACACGCTAAACTACCAGTACAACCATAACCTCGCTAAACACGCTAAACTACCAGTACAACCATAACCTCGCTAAACACGCTAAACTACCAGTACAACCATAACCTCGCTAAACACGCTAAACTACCAGTACAACCATAACCTCGCTAAACTACCAGTACAACCATAACCCCGCTAAACTACCAGTACAACCATAACCCCGCTAAACACGCTGAACTACCAGTACAACCATAACCCCGCTAAACACGCTAAACTACCAGTATAACCATAACCCCGCTAAACACGCTGAACTACCAGTATAACCATAACCCCGCTAAACTACCAGTATAACCATAACCCCGCTAAACTACCAGTACAACCATAACCCCGCTAAACTACCAGTATAACCATAGAGCTAAACTACAGGCTAAACACGCTGAACTACCAGTATAACCATAACCCCGCTAAACTACCAGTACAACCATAACCTCGCTAAACACGCTAAACTACCAGTATAACCATAACCTCGCTAAACTACCAGTACAACCATAACCTCGCTAAACACGCTAAACTACCAGTACAACCATAACCTCGCTAAACTACCAGTACAACCATAACCCCGCTAAACACGCTGAACTACCAGTACAACCATAACCCCGCTAAACACGCTAAACTACCAGTATAACCATAACCCCGCTAAACACGCTGAACTACCAGTATAACCATAACCCCGCTAAACTACCAGTATAACCATAACCCCGCTAAACTACCAGTACAACCATAACCCCGCTAAACTACCAGTATAACCATAACCCCCGCTAAACTACCAGTATAACCATAACCCCGCTAAACACGCTGAACTACCAGTATAACCATAACCCCGCTAAACTACCAGTATAACCATAACCCCGCTAAACTACCAGTATAACCATTGCTAAACTACCAGTATAACCATGTACAACCATAACCCCGCTAAACACGCTAAACTACCAGTATAACCATAACCCCGCTAAACACGCTAAACTACCAGTATAACCATAACCCCGCTAAACTACCAGTATAACCATAACCCCGCTAAACTACCAGTACAACCATAACCCCGCTAAACACGCTAAACTACCAGTACAACCATAACCTCGCTAAACTGCCAGTATAACCATAACCCCGCTAAACACGCTGAACTACCAGTATAACCATAACCCCGCTAAACTACCAGTACAACCATAACCTCGCTAAACACGCTAAACTACCAGTACAACCATAACCTCGCTAAACACGCTAAACTACCAGTATAACCATAAACACGCTAAACTACCAGTACAACCATAACCCCGCTAAACTACCAGTACAACCACATAGTGAAAGTGACCTGCAGAATGTGTCTGTCCACTGCCACGTTGAGTCGTCCGTCCTGACACTGCACACTGACGGCCTCCCAGCCCCCACTGGTCCTTCCACCTCCCTCACTCAGCCACTGCCTGTGCTCCTGGACCCAAGGGGGCCTGCCATCCAGCATACGCACAGGGGGGTCACCTTCTGTGGGAGGGAGAGAGAGAGAGAGAGGTGTGCTAACACACAGAACAGCACTTTTTAGGGATAACATGACCTTCAATATGGGAGACAACATAATTCATCAGGAGAAACACCAACACAAACACACGGTTAGGAAACACAAAATAAACCATCCAGTTCACTCACACAATGAGGGACACAAGAGACACACACAGGTCCTGACCTGTCCCTCCCCCAGCCAGTCTGATCACAAAGTGATTGGCCAGGTCAGCCTCGGTGTATGAGGCCACTTTGGGAAAGCCACTCTGATTGGCCCAGCTCAAAAGGTCATGGGTGGTAGAGAGGTCAGAGGTGAGGATGCTAGTCAGTGTCAGGTCAGGCTCTGGAGGGTAGAGTGGGGACACGCTGTTGGAGGACTGAGTGGAAAGAACAAGGTAGATAGAGAAATGGTTCAAAAAAATGCATAAATGGGATGTTTGTGTTACAAGATAACATGGCAAGCCCTGTCAAAGCCAAGTTGAATGTGTTTATTTAAAAAATAAAATAACCTGAGAGATATGTCCATTGATATTTTGAACTCACGTTGAGGTTTTGAAATGTTGTTTAGCTTGGCCTTCACTCAATGATTGTATTGCTCCTTTAATTTCTTTAGCTATTTTGTCCATTTCATCATTATTTTTTTAAACTTATAACCCTTTTATGATTTTATACCAAACTCCAGAACAGGTGAAGGACCCATTCTAGCCCACATGATAGGAGAAATACCATAATGTGTCAAGTTTTACTGGATAGGGTCCTCACATAGACAGAGATGTGTCCCCGGAGCCCTGGCACTGTGAGAGCCCAGTTGACTGGAACGGCACTGCTGAGGATCAGCACCAACTTGTGCCACCCAGCATTGGCCACTGGGGGCACCAGAGAAATAGTCACCTCCACCTGCAGAGAGCTGGGATAGAGGGAGAGACCGGTCACTGAAAGGCATAGAGAGGGAGAAAATGCATATAAAATGATTAAGGGATAACTCAATAGCTCAACATTGTATTACTTGAACAGCTTCAGAGATTGATATTCTCCACATGCTGGAGATGTCCTAAACTTACCCACAAAGCCCTGACCCTGCTGAACGGAGCTTGATGACATGCACTTCTGGGTTGCCTCCGCCAACTGGAGAACAGCCCTGCACTTCCTGTGGCTGCAGGTCAGAGGTCAGGTAGTTGTGTGACAGGAACAGAGACTGCAGCTGGCACACGCTGGGCATGGTGGTATCTGGAGGGCAGAGGGGAGACTTGGTTGGAGAGGAAGAGAGAAGGTCAGAAAGAGCAGGGTCGTGTATTAGTTGTATGTGTGTGGGGCGGGCTCACCCTCGCCCACGCGGACGTAGACGCGGTTGGCACTGGCTGTGTGTGTGAGGGAGGACAAGGAGCCATGCCGATGCATTGCCCAGCGCAGCAAAGCCCGCGGACGGAAAGGCAGAGAGGGCACAGGCTGCACCTGCACTGCCAGACTGGAGGGCTGCACTGTAGAGTTAGGAGAGACCTGGGGCAAAGGGGGACACTGTGGTTACATAGAGAGACATGATAACACATAGTAATAGAAACATTCATTTGTGGGGGCCTATGTTTCTAAAACAACACACTTGCACAGACATACACACAAACACACTGGAGGAGTCAGTACTTTCATCAGTTCCTCACGGGAAGAAGTAAATACTCTCATCAAAACTGTTTTTTTGAGTGAATGACTAAAAGAGGTACACACACACACACACCACACGAGCACACACAGACTGACCTGCACCAATACAGGCAGATCCGGGGGTAGTCTCACGGCCTCCAGCCACCAGCGCACTGGTTGCTTGGAGCTCAGTACCAGGATGAGAGTTTGACGGGGAGGATGAGACAGAGACAGGGGTCTCAGGAGCACAGTCACCTAGAAGGGAAGAGAGGGGGTCAGGGTAAGGAGGCACAATGTATTGGGAGTGATTGTGGGTGTGTCCTACTGTGAGAAACAGAGAGGGAGCACCTGTTTGTCAGGGCTGCGTGTTCCTCTCCCCACAGCGATCACATGGGTCTCTTTCTCTCCACTCTCTCTGGCTGCACAGCCCGGGCCGGCCTCAAAGCGCTCCAACAGCCCCTGCACAGGGTGAAGCTCCCCGGCTGGAGACAGAGAGCACTGCAGTTCCCCACAGTCAACTGCAGAGTTGTAAAGACAACCAGATGTCACTCAAGATGGCGCTACGGCTGTATACTCTGTTTACAGGGAACATTGAGGACAAACTAATATAGATTGGGTCTCTGGTGGGAGAGATAAAATGAGAAATAAAACACTTGATGTCCCTGAAAAAGACAACAGAGACCATGTGAACTTGGTGTGAGGTTTGGTAATAGGCAGGATGGACGGGGTCACCAGCAGACTCTCTGCTCTCACTGACAAACAGGAGAAACAAGTCTCTGTCAATCCGCCACATAAACACACTAGTGCTCCACTCGACTGCTCTGGTCTCAGACAAGCCCTCTCACTCAGCCTCTCTGTCTACGTCTCAGTCTCTGGTTCTTGCTCTCTTCTTCCAGTCAGTGGCTGTTGGCCCACTATGACTAAAAGACAGCTTGTTGTTCTCGGACTGAACAGAGCTAACTGGGGAGTGGCCCCCTGACTGAACTTTCTATTTTTTTTCTTTACTGTCTCTGAATATTCCACTTTCACTTTGCTAAACCCAAATCTGACTATTGACACATAGCTCTTTGAAAGCAGAGTCACTCTGGGAGGTACTTTTGAGAGAAAGTATTAAAGTTGTACTATTCAGTATGGAAACATCCCGTAGAATGAACAGTACCTCTATAACTGTCTCCTACCTCTTCAAAGAATATCTTAAAGAATCCCACAGCCCCTCCCCCCATTTCTTATAATTAAAAATACAAATGGCTTTTCATGAACTCGCACTTGAATGTGTCAGTGAACTAGCACCGACTTTGCTGACAGCTACTTTATTGAGGAAAATGTACTTATTATGACTGCGATATGTGGTTGTCCGACCTAGCTATCTTAAGATGAATGTACTAATTGGAAGTCAATCTGGATAAGAGCGTCTGCTAAATGACTAAAATGTCCATGTAAATGTATTGTTTCCCTTACGTCCTGTTCTCTCCCCCAGTAGAAAGAGGCAGAAGAGAATCCACCTCGTCCCTGAAACCATCATGACTATTCTCCAGGAGTGAATTCAATGGGAGAGTCCCTCTTGCGACATCCTGAGGGGAAGAGAGTGATTAATACAGTGGTCTAGACGGAGTCTTTAACAAGAGACCAAGTTCTTCGTGTGCATAATGTTATATTGGAAAGGCTGAGAGAACAGATGGATAATATGTATCCAAATAGAGGAGGAACAAACACTAGAGCAAGGACAGAGTTTACCCAGGGAGCAAACAACAAAGTCATCTCTCCCACTGGGTTCTCATTATCACTGCATTATCAGAGCTTCCTCATTCTTCTCCCATTCTGGACAGTATCAGATTCTTGGTGAAATGTTTCTTCTCTGTGTTCTGCAAATTGCAACTCTCAAACATTTGTCAATAATATGCTTTAAAGGCTAAATCTGTGATTTCAAAATGCCTGACTGATAAAATGAGTGACGGGGCTGCAGAAAAGTAGGCACTCAAATTTATAGGAGCTTTGGATACCATGCAATCAGGTCTGACATTCAGTGAGATTGACATGATAGTATTAAACATATTTTGACTCTATTGTTTGTTTATATAGAATACAAATAGGTCTGTACATCTTTCCTTAGCCTTGTTGAGTACACAATGCAATATTATCAAAGGTCATATACCCACTTATCTCATAATTGTCACGTGCCTATCTTTATTCTGTGTCTGATAGTGACACACATCATATAATGCTGTGAGACAGAATTGGAGGTCATTGCTCTGCATCAGTTGACCAGTTTATTGTCCTTGGGTGGGCTCCCGAGTAGCGCAGCGGTCTAAGGCACTGCATCTCATTGATAAAGGCGTCACTACAGACCTGGTTCGATTCCAGGCAGTATTACAACCGCCTGTGATTGGGAGTCCCATAGGGCAGCGCACAATTGGCCCAGCGTCGTCTGGGTTAGGGTTTGGCCAGGGTAGGCCGTCATTGTAAATAATGATTTGTTCTTAACTGACTTGCCTCGTTAAATAAATACAAAAAGGAAGACGTCCAGACAACACACACCTACCTACTCATTGAAATAATGACAAGTCATTAAATGGCGCGCAAAACGCTATTCTCTTCTACTCAAACTTGCCCAGAAAGAACTCACCACG
Organism: Oncorhynchus nerka; assembly: GCF_034236695.1. Lineage (NCBI taxonomy): Eukaryota > Metazoa > Chordata > Actinopteri > Salmoniformes > Salmonidae > Oncorhynchus > Oncorhynchus nerka. The sequence continues at coordinate 146,958 of NW_027040152.1, forward strand.
AACTGCAAAATAACGGCTAATGGGACCGGAAACAAAAATTGAACAAAAAGAGGAATAAACTATAGATTTTCTCTAACAGTGTCATTCAAAACAGTTTTTATATTATTTGTCTCATGTTGCTGAATCCCTTGGCAAATTCATGACAAATATTTAGAACTTCACTCGAAGAAAAATGCATTGGACCAGTCAGAATTCACTAGAAATAATACTTTTAAAAAAGTAAATAAACCTACAATGATTCAATTTAAACGGACCACAACTCACAGCACTTCGAAGATCTCTCCTGACTTCTGAATACAGGCTATAATAAAAGTCGTAACTCACCTGTGACAGATTCCCGTGGAGCTGGACGTTGAAAACAGACTGTAGATCAACTAGTGATTCTCAGGTTAAAGGACTGTATTGGCGTATATCACAGCGGGCTTACACACCCTCCGTCCCCTCTTTCAATAGTAGAGAAAATAACAGAAAATTGCCTTTACCAAATCTATGTGCTGCTTCAGGCGTCCAGAGACGCACTGGGTGGCATTTCAGATGGAGTATTGCCTTGATATCTTGACATTTCCGATAAGCCAAAGAAATCAAAAGTTAAAACAGCTTATTTTTTTTAGAGGTGGGATACGGAATTTAAAGAGATTCCCGCGAAATAGTATAAAAGCCAGAGGAGGGGTAAGGAATTGTGCGATAGACGGGAGAGAGAAAAGAGAACAGGTTCTAAAAACGCAAAAACCTAGAAGGCAACAGGAAGAAGAGAGTGAGAGAGGACGAAGCGTAAAGGGGAAGAGGAGGGATGGTGGGAGGGTAAATAAATAGGAACGGAAGGTTGGACTTGAGAAGTTAGAGAGGCAGAGGTAAAGTGAGAGGAATACAGAGGGAGGAGGGAAAGGAAAGATAGATTAATGAGAGATGGAGAAAAATAATTAGACCATAAAGTACACTGTAATTATTTTTATTCAATGTACGTTTGCATGAGGCTTCCAGCTGCAACATGATTGTGAGTTTGCTCAAAAAAATAGCATTCCTGTTGATTCAACATACAATTGTTTGCATATTTCCCAGTGTAAAATGAAACTCTTTAAGACCAGACATTACATATATCATAAGGCTTTTCTTTGAGGGCCTAGTTACACCCTAAACACAGTGGTCTGAAACTCCTGGTTTATAGGCTGTATTAAGCCTGCAAATCACATTCTGGCGTGCAAAATGTTGTTTAATCCCTTTTAGAATCCAGCCAGAGTGAGGATATTCAACAATTGAACATTTATTCACCCTCAAACTGCATTGAGAATGATGGCCAGGGTAGGTGTATGGAAGATTAATTATTGAGACTACTAACAGCTTGGATTAGTTTAGAAAAATGTATGTTATTTATGTTTGTGTAGCAAAAGATTATACGATTAATCAACCAATCAATGCAAAAACACAGGTATTGAAAACAAACAATTCTGAAAATCAACCTGCGATAGAGCATGCTGGGAAATGGTTTTGAGTAGTTTTGAGCAAACATACATTTGTAATTTTACTCAACAAGCTTGTTCAAATTCAGCTCACTTTGAGCAGAGTTTGTTGATTCACCATACAACTGTAAGGCTGCAATAGGATTGTGTGTTTTCTCAACATTTGGGCATATAGCTGAACCAATATACAGTGTTGCCTTCCAAAGGCACACATTAATTAGTAATTCGACTCAACAAGTTTTGATACATTCATATCACTGTGAGCAAAGATTGTTGAGTGAACCAATGTTCACCCATTAGCTACATTTCTTGTCCTTCTGGCTTTATTTTTTGTATTTTTTTACTGTGTAGGCAAACATATATTTTCTCTGAAGTGTGGGTGAAATTACACAGATTTTTATCCAAATTGAGAAAGTTCAGAAATAATTCAGAAAGTACTCAAGATGCATAATGTAATGATTGTGTTTAATACGCATTTTTAGGTCCTCTTTGCTCAATTCTGTTTCACAGGGAAACTCTTATTTCATGCCATGAAATTGTTGTTGGATATGTTATTACTGATATGTTTTCTGGTTGATTTATGTCCCAGATACACATTTTTTATCTGAAATAAATAACAATGTCCAGTACAGTATTTCATATTCAATCTAAATGTAAATGTATCATGGGGAAATTAGTATGTTTGGTCTGTGGACAACAATTTCTAATGTTCTT
>NW_027040152.1:149628-159621 GCF_034236695.1 Oncorhynchus nerka
CGTCAAGGTAAAGTGTGTGTGTGTGTGTGTAAAGGGTCTAGAAACCATAAAGAGCAACTGAAGGCAATAAACAACTTCTCTTGTAGTAAACAGCCTATGTGGCATCGATATTAGTCAAACATTTACTCCCGGGGGGGGCGACTTTTTTTTTTACGTGAAAAAGGGGGCCCTGGAGTAAAAATGGTTGGGAACCCTTGGGCTAGAAGAGTGAGTGTCTGTGTACTGTTTTTGGTAGAGTGAAAGTACAAACGCTTCCCACATTCTTACACACACACGAGACACCCACATCAAAGCATTCCTCCATGACCCAAATCTCATTCTCAGTCGCATTTCCTAATGAGGAGAATTGAAACCTAGGCTAATTCAGGAAGTAGAGCCCACCTTTAAGGAAGGGATTGCAGTGGTCACCATTTTGGTGTGGCAACCATTTAATAGTCCCCCTGCCTTCATACATTGTAGGTACATGTATTTAGGTCAATGCCTATATCCCAGTCTAAACCTTAAGAGACTGTGTGGACAGGGGTGTGCCCACGAGGTCACATCCATATTAATATCATTGTATTAAGTGCCTCTCCCTCTGGCAAGCTCCCCCAGTGTGGGTCTGAGCCCACTCTATTCACAGTACTGTTGCTTGTGGAACAAGTTCAACTGAACTGTGAATGGAAAAAGCATCATTATAAGACCTATAGACCAACAGTACAAGGCACTAAATAGTTGTGACAGTGGAATGTAGAGACTCATATCCTTGAGTTCTGTGGGAGCTAACATGTAGCCACATCCACCATGCTACCAGCCTCTCCCACTCTGCCCAGGTCTCTGTGAGGTGATAATAGGCCCTTGTGTGTATGACGCAACGCGCTCTCTATTCTCCCACTCCCTCACTTTATCTTGTTTCATGCAACACCCTTAAACGCTCTCCCCCACTACATCTCACCAGAGCAGTGATTCACTGATGAGTCTGGTTGTTAAGCACCTGTCTTAATATGTTCTCTCTGTGTTTTGAGAGTTGTTGGGGCATTAATGTGACACCATGCTACCTCATAACTGTTGGTGTTGGATGCCCACCCACCCATACTATCACCATGCCCCTCTCTAGCCCTGGTCTTGTTGTTTTGAACTTTCCTTGTGCCAGCATAATAACTGCAGTTGTGGTTCACTGGGATTGTACACTGGGATTGTGACTAACCCAGGCTCTTTCTCTTCTCCACAGAAAGGGAGGAAGTGCTCCCGTACCCACAAGGCCCCAGAGCCCCTGCGTCTGTCCTATGCTGGCTGCCGCAGCACGCGTCTCTACCGGCCCAACTACTGCGGCGTATGTGTGGACGGCCGCTGCTGCTCGCCCCGACACACACGCACTGCCTCCGTAACTTTGCCTGCCCTGATGGCGAGCGCTTTCGACCACTCCGTCATGTTCGTGCAGTCCTGCAAGTGCAGTGATAAGTGCAGTCATCTGAACGAGGCTGCCCTCCCGCCCCAGCAGTGGCTCTACGGAGACACACACAAGTTCACCGACTAGCGTCCCCTTCAAATCCCTCACTCGCTCCCCATCACTTTACCCCCCAGCCAAGCCCGATAGAGAAGTAGTCCTAAGAGTATCTTTGAGTAGACACTAGCCAGATGCATAGATCCCCCACCACCCTCCTGGAGCATGTTTTGGGAGGCCTGGGTGAAGGAATTTGATTGGTTGATCTGCATTCTGGACAGAGATGAGTGACTAGTGCCGGCCTTAGAGTAGACACCCGGTCCATTGTGGTTCATCAACCGGAATCACCAACGTGTGTAACTAGACAAACATGGATTTGTCCGGCCACAATTTTGTCACTCCCCATGCACTCCTGTACTCTGGGACTGAACCCGCACTGTGGGGACGATGGCGAAAGGTGGGACACACCCAATGCAGACTCCAACACAGCTGCTGCACACACCCAGTAGACTTGGGATGGTAAGGTGTTACATTTCATGGTGACTGCCAATGGCAAGCAGGTCTGGTTTGAGTGGAAGGAGAATCAGACAAGCAAGAAAACAGAATTACTTATCCTGTAGATTTCCAATACCTGCTATTTAGACACTAAAAGACAAAGTCTTTGTGGGACAGAAGATGGAGCCTCCACAGAATGCTCTGGAAGGGACATTTGTATTTGTAATATTTATTGTTGTGACAGAGATGACAGTGGTTGCCAATGAGAGAAGAGATGCTGCTATGTTTGGAGCGGCATGACCGGAGGACCCTGAGAGAGATGATAAAACAGCTGAGATCTGTCAGCAGAGAGAGGGGAGTTCCAGGAAGTCTAGGACTTGACCCCTGGTCTCACCAGTGTTCACTAATCAAACAGCCACATTACCTGAGCAATAGTGGACGAAGACAACTCCCCAAGGAGAGATGTTATGGTTAGAGACAGACTGGTGCAGAACCTGTTGGCTGAGGCTTTGTCTGTGTGTGTGATAAGTCATTATTACACAGTTGGACCAGAAATGGAGATTTCTTACTCAGCCCTGAAACAGTGAGACATTTAACATAGCGCCAGCGGAACAAGCCTCGGATTCTGGCATTGAGAAGTCGTGTTGCTGATTTGAAGCAAATTACAATCCTGACTGAGGGGTAGAAATAACCTCAGCCACCCTCTGGTTTGTTATAAAAATAAAAATGCCTGCATATGAAGTAAACATATAATTTGTAACTAGCGGGCGGGACCGTTTCAGACTCAATCTGGCCTGTAATCTAGCAACTGATCCACAATACTCCACAAAACTTTCTCATGTTGCTTTGTTTGTGGCGTATAAATCTGCTCTCTGCCATTGAAGGTTGACATGTCGACGATAACATCATGCTCATTAGACTGAAGCAGACATGAGGACACTACAAAGGGATCAGCACTACAGCGGTTAGAAATTTCCGCCTTTGCATGGACATGCGTCAGTCTGTTATAGCACCTCGAAGAGATTAGCATAACAGTTGTCTGAAGTTGGAGGTTAAGATTCTGTATTGGTGAGACATGGACCTCTTTAGAATTGCCGAATTCTCCCCTATTAGGATGGGTTGATAATTAATGCACCTTGTTCATGACTTTAGTCTGAGATATCCCACTCAGATTAAAAATGCAATTCACATGCTTTTCCCTCTATGAAAAGTATTAGAGGATTCAAGTATTGAAGCCCATATTACATTGTAGTCCATGAGATTTTTAACCTGCCTTGTATATAAGTGTTGATTTGTATTTTTCTATGATTCAACTTTTTGTACAACTTCTAGGTTGGGACAGGCTTTCATAGTTGCCGCACACAGCCTGTTAGGCGATTGACTTTGTAAAATAAAAATGGACGTTATCTGATTGATGGCATGTCTAACCACTCTTACCTATGTAGATTGTGATTTTAGAAGTCTTTGGTTTTATAACTGGACACTATGGAGCAGCCATAGATGCAACCTTTGAGTTTGCCACACGCATGCCAATCCATTTGAGTTAACATATAACCAGTCCATGTACAGCTAGCACTGAGCAAGTCGGGGTTCTGTGATGTGGGCACAGCAGTCACTTAATCTCTATGCTTTATTGCACAAGAGATTGAAAACGTGTCCAGGCAAATATCTGGTTTTGTCCTAACTTTGATTTACTGGCTGAGTTCATGCTGCATTTGAAGAAAAAAAAAGTACGTTTCACGAACACCCTGGATGTTGATGTATTACCTAACAAAACAAGTGCACCCATTCAAAGTTCTGACTAGTAGAGTACAGATACAACCGGAAGTGACTTTCGTGGCAGGTTGGGAAATGAGTTAGCTAAAATGCTTTTCTAAACCGCTACAAATGTCACGCCTGCACTCCTAGCTGTCGGCATTCTCCCTATAGTTCTCAGCGTCGCCCATGACTGGGTCATATGAACTACAATCCCGACGTGGCATTTTACCGTTTAGAAACGTCGGATTGCTTGCGATACAGCTTGTGAAACATATGGCCCTCATCTTTCTCCATCGAGAAAGTAATTCGATTAAGACGAGTTTCACAGATCTACACAGCTATGTATGGGTGCCTCTGTCAAAGCTACTGTTCCAAAAGGTCAGGAAAACGCTAGATAATCCGCAGTTACTCACCTCTGTCAATTGCCCGTAAACAAAAACTAACATGGAGATAGGGTTAGCGTTCCCACCAAACCGCATTAAAAAAAGGTATATATTTGACCTTTGTTTTGGAAAATAATTTGGCTGATATTTAAGGTTATGCTTCCAAAACCATACCGCAAGCAATGCGTGTTACTGTTCAGTGGGGCTCTAAACAAGACACCGTCGTCCAATGATTTATGTAATGAAATCGTGGCATGATCAATGGCTATACTCCCTTTAGTCACAACCCTGTGTCATTAAAACTAGCTGGGGAAATATGGTTGTACTACTATACAGGGATGTGGCCAATTAGCATTAATAGGTTTTATTTGATAGATGCATATAAAGGCCCAACGTTTTGTAAACTTGCATGCAATCAAAGCAATCTGAATGGGGAATTAATGGTCCTATTTAACTGGCAAAAAAACAAAAAGTAACTTGAAGATTTACATAATGTGCACATCATTGTAAGTAACATGTAATCTGTCAAAATTAGACCAGGAACTGGAATTTTATAAAAAGTTTTAATTTCATTGACCAAACCACAACACAAGTTTAAAACCAGACAACCCCCAATGATACATTCAAATAAAAAAAACATATGGTAAACAGTCAAGGAACAGAGCTTTAAAATAAAACAGCGAGGAGGGTTTTTCATCCAAACAAGGACAGAGATTCAGGGTTAGGGGACACTTCAGGGATGGAGGACTCATCTGGACTGCTCAACTAGAAAGAAAAAGTGGTGGGTGAGGAAGGAGAGAAGAGACACTTCTGAAGACCATCTCCATAAGCAACAACTGGGCATTCCAGCTTTTCACACAGGTTAATATGTACGGGGTCTCCATTCACTAAGACCTACCCAGTTCAGGGCTGAACCCACATTTGTCTTTATGGCACATAAGAAACCTGTGATTCATGCATGTCTCAGTGGACTAATCCACTGGAGGCCACAGGGATGGCACAGTCCAAGGGGATTGTGGCGAAGCGGCACAGAATGCACTTTCCCGCCAATTCATTGTGTGAATCATTTGCCCTTTGTTAGTGTATCAATTCCCCATCACAAGTAGTACATTTCCAGTTGATTCACAATTTCTATTCTACAATGTTGACCATTTCTGTTAATGTATTTACTATTACAGTTTTGTTCTCATTGTCAGTGCGCACAACCTAGGCTACACTTGTGAGAAACAACTTTAGATTTATTTAATTCCATTTACTAGTTGTCAATTTAGTAATTGTCTGTTGTTTAAAGCACTCCTGTCAATGTGGAATATAGAAGTAGGCATAAGGCTACCTGGCCTGCTTGCAAATGTAGACCTATAAAAACAAGCCCATTTGGAGATATGATTGCATTTCTGATTGGCGTAACTCACCACTAATGACTTGGAGCTTTAAAAGTAACTTGTCACCTCAAGCAGCAAGTAAACAGTCTGTTAACATACATTGAGAATGACTAGTTACACAATGTAGTTAAACTACTGAGTGAAAGGGAAAATTATCATGCTCTGATCTAGTGGAAATGGCAAAAATAAGCCTTACTGATTACTTCTTATCTCTTTCGAAAATAGCCTACAGTGGCTTCTGTTTAGAGCTCACTGGTGCAGCAAAACAGGGGCCCAGAATATTTTATATCATGTTACAAGTTTGCTAGCGCACGCGTTGTGCTGGACCCAATTGATAATGTTTTGAGTTTGGCTACGCATGGCCTGTCTGCAACAATGTGATTTATAGGATATTTATAAAATATTGATAATTTGCTTCCATTTGTTGGCTTTTTTTTACATAGTTGGCAATAGAAGAGACTTATATTTGTATATAATTTATTACCACTATTCCATAAAAAAGTACATATGAAACCCTCAACTGGCACACAAAATCGGTAGAAATGGACTAAATTGGCATTCCACGTGAAAAAAAGTTGCCGACCCCTGGTGTAACATATTAGTGGCAACTTCAGCAGCATAACGGCAGAATCTGTGATGGTCAGGTACTGGATCACACCTGTTGCATTTGGCGCACGTGACAAATAAACTTTGATTTGATATTTCTTCAAAATGTGTGCTTAAAGCACGCGTCAGACACTTCTCCTCCCTTGGACCGAATTCATCAATCAAGGTCACTGTTTAGTAAGGAACTCCACACCTGGTTGTTATAAGGTCTTAATTGAAAGGAGAAACCAAAACCCAGCAGACACTAGGCCCTCCAAGGAATGAGTGACACCCCTGGCTTAAAGCATCAGGTAAGCTATTTGGAAAGGGGGGAAAAAAATGGAAAAACTAAAATATCGACCAACAGGGCCTCCCGGCAGTGGTCTAAGGCACTCCATCGCAGTGCTAGCTGTGCCACCAGAGACCCTGGGACCAGGCTCTGTCGCAGCCGGCCGCAACTGGGAGGTCCATGGGGCTACGCACAATTGGCCTAACGTCGTCCGGGTTAGAGAGGGTTTGGCTGGTAGTGATATCATTGTCTCATCGCGTACTAGCAACTCCTGTGGAGGGCCGGGCGCAGTACGCACTAACCAGGTCGCCAGGTGTTTCCTCCGACACATTGGTGTGGCTGGCTTCCGGGTTGGATGCGCGCTGTGTTAAGAAGCAGTGCGGCTTGGTTGCGTTGTGTTTCAGAGGATGCATGGCTTTCGAACTTAGTCTCTCCCGAGCCCGTACGGGAGTTGTAGCGATGAGACAAGATAGGAACTACTAACAATTGGATACTACGAAATTGGGGAGAAAAAGGGGGGTAAATTCAAAAATAAATATATATTCGACCAAAGAACAGATGACTTGAGCGGCGAAGATTTTTGTGGAGGTCAGCCCTACATGGCAGTCCAATTCTCTCTAGTCACCACCATTAATTACTCAGTGAGTTATTATACCAGGCAATTATCTTTGGGGGTTTCAATGAGCTGACTATATCCCCCTGACCCTCCAGGCCCAGCATTAGAGTACTAATGATTAACAGATGTTGCATACCCCAGACACACAGGGCACATTGACATTTGTTATGATAGCCAAGTCCATTTTAGACCCTCTTCACTACATTCACTCCCTTTTAACATTGAATTAAACAATCACCAGCAGACAGTGACAGAAAGACATAACTATGACTCATCTTATAAGAACAACAAGTAATGTCAGTTTGAATGGAGAAACCTCCGTGGGAGGCTGCAAGTATAAGGATAGAGAGAGCCTTACTGTAAGTGGAAATGTCGATCTCTTCTGGCAGCTCAGCCACATTGACCTCAAAGCGGTCCTGCACGTCATTCAAAGTCTTGGCATCTGTCTCGTCTGACACAAAGGTCACAGCCAGACCCTTGGTTCCAAACCGCCCAGCACGGGCCACCTGAGGGGCAAGAGTGTCAGATGGGAGTGACAACTCAAAAAATACATGAGTCCAATGACAAGTTGATGAAATAGTCAGATGCAATCATCGAAATAGGTATTTGGAAATACCATTCACTACCAGAAGACAGGTGTTTGAGGCGCCATCAGTTATGTGACTCACCCTGTGTAAGTATGTGTCCGAGTCCTCAGGCATGTCGTAATTGAAGACAATATTGACCCGCTCAATATCCATCCCTCGGCCAAACAGGTTGGTGGCCACCAAGATCCGCCTTTGGAAGTCCTTGAACTGCTGGTACCGGGACAGCCTGGGGATAGACAGCCAGAGAGGATTAACACAGCTGCTATAGGTATTACTAGATGTAGAGGCTACCCTTTGAAGGAAACTGTGTTGAGTTAAATGAGGCTTTCAGCTGCATAAAAAGTCAGCATTTGGGGCTCAATTTAATTGGAGATTTGTGAGAGAAAGGCGTGCATGTAAGCAACAGAGACAGACCTCTCCTCCTGAGCCATGCCCCTGTGGATGGCAATGGCAGGGAAGTTCTGTTCCACCAGTAGCTGAGAAAGCGCCACACAGCGCTGCACTGACTTCACAAAGATCACCACCTAGAGGTACACAGGTGACATTACAGAACTATAGCAAACATTCACAAGGAAACAGCACAAATACGACTACTTCTTACAGGGATAAAAATGATACAATTCGTGTTGGTTTACCTGGTTGAACTCCAGCACATCAAGCAGGTCAAAGAGCTTGCGGTTCTTCTCGCTGTCCTTCAGCTTGCAGTAGTACTGCTGCAGACCGTGCAGCGTCAGCTTGGTTTCATCATCTACAAACACCTCCATGGGCTACAGGAGACAGAGCGTGTCACTTCAGAACCACAAAAATCCCTATGAAGTCAATGCAAAGACAGTTGTTTGTAAAACAGCATTTGGAGTCCAATAACCACATGAAGTGGCAGTGCTACCCCCTGCACTCACATCCTGCATGAACTTGCGGCAGACCGGTCGAATCTCCTTGCTGAGGGTGGCGCTGAACATCATGCACTGCTTCTCATGTGGTGTTAGCCTGAAGATGTCCTGTACGTCACGCCTCATGTCTGAAACAAGAGAAATGGGAACATGGATAAAGCAGCCAAGTCTCAAACTACCCCCCAGAACAGCCAAGTACCCAGACATCCATTATGCTCAGTCTACATGTTATAACAGATTTCCACAGGGGTAAACCCTTGTTCACACATTACGGGGGGGGATAACAAAAATAGGTTGAATTAGAAGTTTAGTGAAAAAGGAGCATTTCCAAAAAGGACAGGAATAATAAGCAGGACTCACCCAACTGTTCCAGCATCTTGTCACATTCATCCAGGACAAAGTGCTTGACGTTCTTTAGGTTGAGGGTCTTGTTGCGGATGAGGGCCAGGATTCGGCCAGGGGTTCCCACCACAATGTGAGGGCAGTTCTTCTTCAGCACATCCTCATCCTTCTTGATAGACAGGCCCCCAAAGAACACGGCTGCCTTGACTGTGGGCATGTACTTGGAGAAGCGCTCGTACTCTTTGCTGATCTGGAAGGCCAGCTCTCGTGTGTGGCACATTACGAGAACTGACACCTAGAGGAAAGAGTATTTGATGTTAATAGATCACTTGCAGGTTATGCATAACAAATATTTGAAACTTAATATTCCAGAGGCATTTGCAGAATGCAGACACTGACCTGTCCATCCACAGGCTCGATCTGCTGTAGTGTGGCAAGAACAAACACTGCAGTCTTGCCCATACCAGACTTAGCCTGGCACAGGATGTCCATGCCCAGGATGGCCTGAGGGATGCACTCATGTTGAACTGGAAAACAATGAGACATTTGGTCAGTACACCATCTTTATCCAAACAAAAAAGCCATCGTTTACCATAACACACGTTGGAGAACACATGCATTGTACTTGACAAGAAAGTCCATCAACACCCAATGACCATGGACACTCAGCCATCTATATTCCTATACATGCACGCCATTGTATCCAGACATGCCGTGCAGCAATTCATGGCCTCCATTTATGCCACTCCCAGCACTCATCCACCCATTGCACTCACCTTCAGACGGATGCTCAAAGCCACAGTCGACAATCGCACGGAGCAGCTCTGGTTTGAGCAGGAAGTCTCTGAAACCAGAGCTGTGGATGGAGACATAGGAGCCCTTCACCTCCTTCTTGCCTGCTGGGGCAGTGGTCTCTGGGGCTCCCTGGGGCTCCTCGTCCTCTTCATAGTCCAGCAGCTCATTCTCAGCGTCATTCTCAGCCATTCTGACTACAGAAATATTTTTTAGAAGGGGGGGGGGCTGGTCACACTAGTTTTCACCATTTGCTTTTGACTAAAGATTGTTGTCCCCCCCCCAGACCATATTTTTGTTTTAAATAAAGAGATGTATTCAATCAGGAGATTTAGTGGTTAACAGACTAACATCACCACTAACTACTTACAATGGAAATAAGTAATACTCTTTGGTAACGTTAGTCTACATCAGAGCCCTCTATAAAGTTAACATTCAGTAACGCCAAACC
>NW_027040152.1:160121-171877 GCF_034236695.1 Oncorhynchus nerka
CCATCAAGGTAATGTGTATGTGTGTGTGTATAAAGGGTATATAAATTGCCAAAATTGACTACAAAGTGTAAATAGGATAATTTGGGTCATAAAGTCAGTCTCATCCCAAACTGAGATTTGTGAGATAATTAGGAAAAAATGGTATGTCACAGAATGAAGGGTACCACAACAGATTTTTGGGTTTTATTTCAATCCTGCCCACAGCACCCAAGTAATCATGAATTCGGAAACCAGCTGCACACACCCCAATCGTAATGCCCCAAGGTAAATTTGGTTTGACATTCAATATCACTATGGGGCTAGCTAAGGACCAGTAAATCACACAATGTACATGGGACAATATTTTAAAATGCCAACAGCTACAAATTTAATTAGAAGCTGAATAAATTAAATGCATATATTGAAAGTACTTAATTAGACAATTGAAAGATGTGCAACATGAAAATATTGTCCCATTTACATTGTGTAATTTATTGACGGCCCCCATCTAGCCACACAGATATGCTATCAAACCAAATTTGCCACGGTTGTTCACTGGCCAGCTGAAGCTAATCGGCAAAAGAAGTTGGCTAGCTGGCTAGCTAGTCTACTTCCAGACAAGACTTGGTTAGACTGTTTAACGTTATCTAGAATAGGGGTTCCCAACCTATGGGTCACGGCCGCCCATAGGGTATGCCAACATTTCGTGGTGGGGCGTGGGACATTCCTTGATTTGAGATGACGCATACATCGGTGACACTTTAGGCTAGAAACAAGTGGTAAAATGCCAGAGAAACACTCGACTGATGCACATGGGAATATATTTGGTTTGGCTCTATAACATTCAGAAGCGGAGCTACGACCTTCTAAAGTCGAGGACTCAAAGAAATTGGACTGTGCTTGAGAGGTAATCTTATACAATGTGTGACTGTCGCTATCAGTTGATATATTCACTTAGTTTACAAGAGAATATATATAATTAAATTGAGAGTTCATATAAATATCATAAAACACATTTGGTAGCGGAATAACAAGGGTCTAGAACTTATTTTGGATTATTATCAAAAAGATGTCAAGAGTCTTGTTAAACTACAGAGAATTGCAGGAAATTAGCTCCAAATAATATTTTCCTAAGTACTTCACGTTAAACCAAATCAAGCTGGTCGTGTAATTAATAAAGGCTAAATCAATAAACAATCATGTAAAAAATAAAGGGGGGCCTGACTTTAAAAATGTTTTTGTTTTTTTTGGAGGAAAAAAGGTTGGGAACCCTTGATCTAGGAGAATGAGTGACTGTGTACTGTTTTTGGCAGAGTGAAAGTACAAACGCTTCCCACATTCTTAAACACATGAGACACCCACATCAAAGCACTCCTCCATGACCCAAATCTCGTTCTCAGTCGCATTTTCTAATGAGGAGAATTGAAACCGAGGCTAATTCAGGAAGTTCAGCCCGCCTTTAAGGAAGGGATTACAGCGGTCACCATTTTGGTGTGGCAACCATTTAATAGTCCCCCGGTCTTCATACATTGCAGGTACGTGTATTTAGGTCAATGCCTGCATCCCAGTCTAAACCTTAAGAGACTGTGTGGACAGGGGTGTGCCCACATCCATATTAATATCATGGTATTAAGTGCCCCTCCCTCTGGCAAGCTCCCCCAGTGTGTGTCTGAGCCCACTCTATTCACAGTACTGTTGCTGTGGAACAAGTTCAACTGAACTGTGAATGGAAAAAGCATAATTAGAAGACCTGAAGACCAACAGTACAAGGCACCAAATAGTTGTGACAGTGGAATGTAGACTCTTATCCTTGAGTTCTGTGGGAGCTAACATGTAGCCACATCCACCATGCTACCAGCCTCTCCCACTCTGCCCAGGTCTCTGTGTGTTGTGTTAATAGGCTCTTGTGTGTACGACGCAAATCGCTCTCTATTCTCCCACTCCCTCGCTTTCTCTCGTTTCATGTAACACCCTTAAACGCTCTCCACATCTCACCAGAGCAGTTATTCACTGATGAGTCTGGTTGTTAGGCACCTGTCTTAATGTTCTCTCTGTGTTTTGAGAGTTGTTGGGGCGTTAATGTGACACTATGCCACCTCATAACACACACCACAAAATCCATATTGGGCTTTACAATCATTTACAAAAAGACTTAGAAATCTATTTCAAATTACAAAAAATAAAATGACAGTAAGGATCTTTAAAAAGAACTTGCACCCACCCATACTATCACCATGCCCCTCTCTAGCCCTGTTCTTGTTGTTTTGACCTTTCCTCAGATTTTCTCTCCCTGTGCCAGCATAACTGTAGTTGTGATTCACTGGGATTGTACAGTGACTAACCCAAACTCTTTCTCTTCTCCACAGAAAGGGAGGAAGTGCTCCCGTACCCACAAGGCCCCAGAGCCCCTGCGTCTCTCCTATGCTGGCTGCCGCAGCACGCGTCTCTACCGGCCCAACTACTGCGGCGTGTGTGTGGACGGCCGCTGCTGCTCGCCCCGCCGCACACGCACTGCTTCCGTGACCTTTGCCTGCCCTGATGGCGAGCGTTTCGACCACTCCATCATGTTCGTGCAGTCCTGCAAGTGCAGTGATAAGTGCAGTCATCTGAACGAGGTTGCCCTCCCGCCCCAGCAGTGGCTCTACGGAGACACACACAAGTTCACCGACTAGCGTCCCCCTCAAATCCCTCACTTTACCCCCCCCCCCGCCAAGCCCCTGATAGAGTAGTAGTCCTAAGAGTATCTTTGAGTAGACACTAGCCAGATGCAAAGATCCCCACCACCCTCCTGGAGCATGTTTTGGGAGGCCTGGGTGAAGGAATTTGATTGGTTGATCTGCATTCTGGACAGAGATGAGTGACTAGTGCCGGCCTTAGAGTAGACACCCGGTCCTTTGTGGTTCATCAACGGGAATCACCAAAGTGTGTAAATAGACAAATATGGATTTGCCCAGTCACTATTTTGTCACTCCCCATACACTTCTGTACTCTGGGACAGAACCCACACTTTGGGGACAATAGAGAAAGGTGGGACACACCCAATGCAGACTCCAACCCAGCTGCTGCACACACACCCAGTAGACTTGTGGACGTAGGATGGTAAGGGGTTTCATTTCATGGTGATGGCCAGCATAGTAGGCCTGTCAATGGCAAGCAGGTCTGGTTTGAGTGGAAGGAGAATCAGACTTGCATAGAAACAGTGACTTCTCCAGTAGATTTCCGAATACCTGCTATTTGCGTAACCAAATGAAGACACTAAAAGACTGTTTTTGTGGGACAGAAGATGGACACTCCACAGAATGCTCTAGAAGGGACATTTTTGTATTTGTAATGATATTTATTGTTGTGACAGAGACGATGACGCAGTGGTTGCCAATGAGAGAAGCGATGCTGCTATGTTTGGAGCGGCATGACCGGAGGGCCCTGAGACAAAACAGCTGAGATCTGTCAGCAGAGAGAGGGGAGTTCCATGAGGTCTGGGACTTGACCCCTGGTCTCACCAGTGTTCACTGTCATCAAACAGCCACATTATCTGAGCAATAGTGGACGAAGACAACTCCCCAAGGAGAGATGTTATGGTTAGAGACAGACTGGCGCAGAAGCTGTTGGCTGAGGCTTTGTGTGTGTGTGTGATAGGTCATTAGATGTTGGATCAGTCCCCATTTTCTTACTCCTCCATGCCTCAGCCCTGAAACAGTGAGACATTTAACCTAGCGCCAGCGGAACAAGCCTCGGATTCTGGCATTGAGAAGTGGTGTTGCTGATTTGACGCAAATTACAATCCTGACTGAGGGGTAGAAAGAACCTCAGCCAGCCTCTGGTTTGTTATAAAAATAAAAATGCATGCATATGAAGTAAACATGTAATTTGTAACTAGCGGGCGGGACCGTTTCAGACTCAATCTGGCCTGTAATCTAGCAACTGATCCACAATACTCTACAAAACTCTTACTCATGTTGCTTTATGTTTGTGGCGTATAAATCTGCTCTTTGCCATTGAAGGTTGACATGTCGACGATAACATCATGCTCATTAGACTGAAGCAGACATGAGGACACTACAAAAGGGGTCAGCACTACATGATTACAAATGGCCTCCTTTGCATGGACATGTCAGTCTGTTATAGCACCTCGAAGAGATTAGCATAAGTTGTTTGAAGTTGAGGTTAAGATTCTGTATTGGTGAGACATGGACCTCTTTAGAATTACTAAAATGCCAAATTCTTCCCTATTAGGAAGGGTTGATAATTCATGCACCTTAGCCTTGTTCATGACTGAATGAGTGGTATATCTTAGACTAAAATATGTAATTCACATGCTTTTCCCTCTGACTCCATGAAAAGTATTAGAGGATTCACATATTACATTAGTCCATGAGTGTTATTTTTATATGATTCAACTTTTTGTACAACTTCTAGGTTGGGACAGGCGTTCATAGCCTCAGCCTGTTAGGTGATAGACTTAAGATAAAATGGACGTTCTGAATGGTTACACTGCCATCACGCTTACCTATGTAGATTGTGATTTGAGAAGTCTGGTTTTATAACGACACTATAGAGCAGCCATGTACAGATGCATCCTTGTTTGCTGTATACAGACCAATCCATTTGAGTTAGAACTTAAAACCAATGAACCAGTCCATGTATAGCTAGCACTGAGCAAGTCTGGGCTCTGATGTGGGCACAGCACACACTGCCATTTCCAATCTCTGCACTTTATTGAGCAAGTGATTGAAAACTTGTATAAAAGCATATCTGGTTGTTTTGTCCTAACTTCGATTTACAGGCTAATTGAGTTCATGCTGCATTTGGAATAAAGTATGTTGATGTATTACCTAATGAACAAGTGCACCCTTTCAGTTCCGCCTAGAGTACCGTTACAACCGGAAGTGAATTTCGTAGCAGGTTGGGAGCTTTAGGTTAAGCTAAAAATAAAAAAAATCCTAAACCGCTACTAGTCACGCCTGCACTCCTAGCTCTGTCGGCCTTCTCTCTACAGTTCTCAGCATCGCCCACGACTGGGTCATGTGAACTACAAACCCGACGTGGAGTTTCACCGTTAAGAAACGTCTGTTTGCGATACAGCTTTCGAAAAATAAGGCCCTCATCTTTAATCAGCGAGAAATAATTCTAAGACTGTATAGCAGTTTCACAGATCTATACAGGTACCTCTGACAAAGCTACTCTTCCACATGTTCGGGGCGAGCTAGATATCCCGCAGTTTCCCGTAAACAAACACTAACATGGAGATGTGGTCTGGTGGGAACACTAACCCTAATAAAAAGGTGTATATATATATATAAACTTATTTTGGAAAATAAAGTCAATGATATGAAATGTCTTGTGCTTTCCAAACCATAACACGCATTGCTTGCGGTAATGTTCAGTCAAGTCACTAAACATAACTCCCTTACAGAAGACGCCTTCATCCAATGACTTCTGTAATGAAAACGGCTAGTCTGTCACAACCCGGTTTCACTAAAGATATCTGGGAAAATATGGTTCAAACACTAGAGATGTGGCCAATTAGCATTAATAGGTTGTTTTATGTGATAGGACACCCTTATAACAGTTTGATTCCTGTATAAATAAGTTTACCATTAGGCAGATATGCGATTACCCAATGGAAGGACGCTCCCATTAATAGAGCCATGATCCCTGGGGTCAGTCATGCACCAGCAGACACTATCGTTCTTCCAAATAAGCCGTGATGGTCCCTCCTTTTACAAGCCCTTACAAAGAGTGAAGGTGTGCCCAGATTTCCCAGCTTTGACAGTGAGCCAGCATGCAACCACCACATGCTTGGGACTCACAGTAAAGAGTAATTTCGAAGAAGCTTTTTATACACTTTCCTGATGCGTTTTAGATTGGGCCCAACGTTTGTAAGCTCGCATGAAATCATTCTGAATGGGGAATTTATGGTCCCATTTAACTAGCAAAAATAAAGTCACTTGAAGAATTTCTTAATACGCTTTGTAAGTAACATGTAACCTGTCAAATTGGATCAGAAACTGGAATTTTATAAAAAGTTTTAATTTCATTGACCAAAAATAAACCACAACAAAATTAAAACCAGACAACCCCCAATGATAAAATAAAAATACATTTGGTGAACAGTCAAGGAACAGAGCTTAAAATAAAACAGCGAGGAAGGTTTTTCATCCAAACAAGGACAGATTCAGGGTTAGCGGACATTTCTTCTGGGATGGAGGACTCATCTGGACTGCTCAACTAGAAAAAAAAAATAGAAGAAAAAAAGTGGTGGGTGAGAAAGGCAAGAAGAGGCACTTCTGAAGACCATCTCCATAAGCACCAGCTGGGCATTCCAGCTTTTCACCATACGTTTAAACATGTACGGAGTCTCCATTCACTAAGACCTACCCAGTTTAGGGCTGACCCCACATTTGTGTCTTAATGGCACATAAGAAACCTGTGAGTCGAGCATGAAACAAACCTGTGGGTCGCGCATGTCTGTGGACTAATCCACTAGAGGCCACAGGGATGGCGGTGAAGATGCAGAATAGCCTACAGTGGTTTCTGTTCAGAGCTCACTGGTGCAGCAAAACAGGGTATTTTATTTAATGTTGCAAGTTCACTAGCGCACGGCTCGGGCTGGACCCAATTGATAATGTTTTGAGTTTGTTGCAGACAGGCCATGCGTAGCCAATGTGATTTATAGGATATTTACAGTTGAAGTCAGAAGTTCACATACACCTTAGCCAAATATATTTAATCCTAGTAAACCATGTTTGCAACAAACTGTCCTAGGTCAGGTCAGTCACCACTTTATTTTAAGAATGTAAAATGTCAGAATAATAGTAGAGAATGATTTCACATTCCCAGTGGATCAGAAGTTTACATGCATGCAATTAGAATTTGGTAGCATTGCCTTTAAATTGTTTAACTTGGGTCAAACATGCTCGCACACGC
Organism: Oncorhynchus nerka; assembly: GCF_034236695.1. Classification (NCBI taxonomy): domain Eukaryota; kingdom Metazoa; phylum Chordata; class Actinopteri; order Salmoniformes; family Salmonidae; genus Oncorhynchus; species Oncorhynchus nerka. The sequence continues at coordinate 167,028 of NW_027040152.1, forward strand.
CTTTTCAGTTCTGCCCACACATTTTCTATAGGATTGAGGTCAGGGCTTTGTGATGGCCACTCCAATACCTTGACTTTGTGGTCCTTAAGCCATTTTGCCACAACTTTGATAGTATGCTTGGGGTCATTGTCCATTTGGAAGACCCATTTGCGACCAAGCTTTAACTTCCTGACTGATGTTGCTTCAATATATCCACATTTTTCCTCATGATGCCATCTATTTTGTTAAGTGCTCCAGTCCCTCCTGCAGCAAAGCACACCCACAACATGATGCTGCCACCCCCATGCGTCACGGTTGGGATGGTGTTCTTCGGCTTGCAAGCCTCCCCCTTTTCCTCCAAACATAACGATGGTCATCATGACCAAACAGTTCCATTTTTGTTTCATCAGACCAGAGGACATTAATCCAAAAAGTATGATCTGACACAGATCCCCATGTGCAGTTCAAACCGTAGTCTGGCTTTTTTTAATGGTGGTTTTGGAGCAGTGGCTTCTTCCTTGCTGAGCGGCCTTTCAGGTTATGTCAATGTAGGACTCGTTTTACTGTGGATAGAGATACTTTTGTACCGGTTTCCTTCAGCATCTTCACAAGGTCCTTTGCTGTTGTTCTGGGATTGATTTGCACTTTTCACACCAAAGTACATTCATCTCTAGGAGACAGAACAAGGCTCCTTCCTGAGCAGAACAATGGCTGCGTGGTCCCGTGGTGTTTATACTTGCGTACTATTGTTTGTACAGATGAATGTGGGGTACCTTCAGTCTTTTGGAAATTGCTCCCAAGGATGAACCAGACTTGGAGGTCAAGACATTTTTTTCCTGGGGTCTTGGCTGATTTATTTTGGTTTTCCCACGATGTCAAGCAGACAGGCACTGAGTTTGAGGGGAGACCTTGAAATACATCCACACCCCTTTTTGACCCAAATGATAGCCTAGTGGTTTGAGCATTGGACTAGTAACCGAAAGGTTGCCAGATCGTATCCAGAGGTAAAAATCTGTCGTTCTGCCCCCGAACAAAAAAGTTAACTCACTGTTCCTAGGTCGTAATTGAAAATAAGAATTTGTTATCTGACTTGCCTAGTTAAATAAAAAAGGTTTTTAAAAAAGCCTATCAGAAGATTCTAAAGCCATGACATAATTTTCTGGAACCTTCCAAGCCGTTTAAAAGGCACAGTGAACTTAGTGTATGTAAACTTCCGGCCCACTGAAATTGTGATAGTGAATTATAAGTGAAATAATCTGCCTGTAAACAATTGTTGGAAAAAATTACTTGTGTCATGCAAAGTCCTAACTGACTTGCCAAAACTAGTTTGTTAACAAGAAATGTGGAGCGGTTGAAAAAAAAACAGTTATCACAATATTAATCTGCAGCCTACAATGTTTATTTGTTGGCATCTTTTACATAGTTGGTAATAGAAGGGACTTATATTTGTATATAATTTATTACCACTGTTCCATGAAAAAGTGCATATGAAACCCTTAACTGGCACACAAATTGGTAGAAGAGAGCATAACGGCAGAATCTGTGAAGGCTAGTAGGATGTTTAGGTACAGGTTCTCTGGCTCCGGAGTCATTTGTTTATTTCATCAAAATGTGTACTTAAAGCACGTGTGAAACTCATTCCAGAGGGAAGAGTGTCGAAGGGCTTTCGCGCCTCCCTTGGACTTAATTCATCAAGGTCACTGTTTAGTAAGGAACTTCACATCTGGTTGTATAAGTCTTAATTGAAAGGAGAAACCAAAACCCAGCAGACACTAGGCCCTCCGTGGAATGAGTTTGACACCCCTGGCTTAAAGCACCAGACAAGCGATGGAAGAATATATAAATAACACTTTAAAATGTCAACCAACTGATTGGTCAAAAGAACAAATTACTTTCGGGTGGCAAAGATATTGTGTGGAGGACAGCCCTATGTGGCAGTCCAATTCTCTCTGGTCACCACCATTACTAAGGGAGTTATTATACCAGGCAATTATCTTGGGGGTTTCAATGAGCTGACAATATCCCCCTGACCTTTCAGGCCCAGCATTAGAGTACTAATGATTAACAGATGCGGCTTACCCCAGACACATTGACATTTGTTATGATCGCCAAGTCACTTTGACCCGCTACACTCATTCCCTTTAAACATTGAATTAAACATCAGCAGACAGTGACAAAGATCACTTTTTATTCTTGCAAGTTGAGTAATAGTTATGTCAGTTTGAGTGTATAAGGATGGAGAAAGACTTACTGTAAGTGGAGATGTCGATCTCTTCTGGCAGCTCGGCAACATTGACCTCAAAGCGGTCCTGCACGTCATTCAAAGTCTTGGCATCGGTCTCGTCTGACACAAAGGTCACAGCCAGACCCTTGGTTCCAAACCGCCCAGCACGGGCCACCTGAAGGGCAAAAGGGTCAAATGGGAGTGACAACTCAAAGAATATGAGCCTTTGGAGGGAGATCTACAGAGGCCAATGACAAGTTGATGAAATCGTCAGATGCAATCGGTATTTGGAAATACCATTCACAACCAGAACACCGGTGTTTGAGGCTCCTTCAGTTATGTGACTCACCCTGTGTAAGTAGGTGTCCGAGTCCTCAGGCATGTCGTAATTGAAGACAATATTGACTCGCTCGATATCCATCCCTCGGCCAAACAGGTTGGTGGCCACCAAGATCCGCCTTTGGAAGTCCTTGAACTGCTGGTAACGGGACAGCCTGGGGATAGACAGAGAGGATTAACACAGCTGCTATAGGTATTACTAGATGTAGAGGCTGCCATTTGAAGGAAATTGTGCAGAGTTAATTGAAGAGGCTTTCAGCTATATAAAAAGCCAGCATTTGGGGCTCCATTTCATTTGAGATGTGAGAGAAAAGCGTGCATGTAAGCAACAGAGACTGACCTCTCCTCCTGAGCCATGCCCCTGTGGATGGCAATGGCAGGGAAGTTCTGTTCCACCAGTAGCTGAGAAAGCGCCACACAGCGCTGCACTGACTTGACAAAGATCACCACCTAGAGGTACACAGGAGACATTACAGAAATATAGCAAACAAATTTACAAGGAAACAGCACAAATAAGACTTCTTACAGGGATAAAAGTTATACCATTAGTGTGTGGGTTTACCTGGTTGAACTCCAGCACATCAAGCAGGTCAAAGAGCTTGCGGTTCTTCTCGCTGTCCTTCAGCTTGCAGTAGTACTGCTGCAGACCGTGCAACGTCAGCTTGGTCTCATCATCTACAAACACCTCCATGGGCTACAGGAGACAGAGCATGTCACTTCAGAACCACAAAAATACTTCTATGAAGTCAATGCAAAGTTGTGCTGTTTTACAAACAACCTGAGTCCATAACCGCATGAAGTGGCAGTGCTACCCCCTGCACTCACATCCTGCATGAACTTGCGGCAGACCGGTCGAATCTCCTTGCTGAGAGTGGCACTGAACATCATGCACTGCTTCTCATGTGGTGTTAGCCTGAAGATGTCCTGTACGTCACGCCTCATGTCTGAAACATGAGAGAAATGGGACCATGGATAAAACAGCCAAGTCTCAAACTACCCCCCAGAACAGCCAACAACCAAGACATCCACTTTAGTCTAAAAGTGACAACAGATTTCCATTGGGGAAACCCAAATCAAGATTGCAATTGATAGAAATCATTTTTCAGGGGGTAAATTACAAACATGGGTTGGATTAACAGTCGAGTGAAGGAGCATTTCCAAAAAGGACATGAATAATAAGCAAGGACTCACCCAACTGCTCCAGCATCTTGTCACACTCATCCAGGACAAAGTGCTTGACGTTCTTTAGGTTGAGGGTCTTGTTGCGGATGAGGGCCAGGATTCGGCCAGGGGTTCCCACCACAATGTGAGGGCAGTTCTTCTTCAGCACATCCTCATCCTTCTTGATAGACAGGCCCCCAAAGAACACGGCTGCCTTTACTGTGGGCATGTACTTGGAGAAACGCTCGTACTCTTTACTGATCTGGAAGGCCAGCTCTCGTGTGTGGCACATTACTAGAACTGACACCTAGAGAAAAGAGTAGTATTTGATGCGAATAGATCACCTGTGGGTTATGCATAACAAATATTTGAAACTTGACATAAGAGACATTTGCAGATACTGACCTGTCCATCCACAGGCTCAATCTGCTGTAGTGTGGCAAGAACAAACACTGCCGTTTTGCCCATACCAGACTTGGCCTGGCAAAGGATGTCCATGCCCAGGATGGCCTGAGGGATGCACTCATGTTGAACTGGAAAACAATGAGGCATTTGGTCAGTACACCTGAATGCAGTTCACCACCTTTATCTGAACAAAAAAGCCATTGTTTACCATAACACACCTTGGACAACACATGCACTGTTTTGACAAGTGGTCCATCAACACCCAATGACGTTGGACACAGCCTCCACCTATACAGCCACTCCATTGTATCCACAGACATGCCACTGCTATTCATGACCTCCATTTATGCCACTCCCAGCACTCATCCACCCATTGCACTCACCTTCAGATGGATGCTCAAAGCCACAGTCGACAATAGCGCGGAGCAGCTCTGGTTTGAGCAGGAAGTCTCTGAAGCCAGAGCTGTGGATGGAGACATAGGAGCCCTTCACCTCCTTCTTGCCTGCTGGGGCAGTAGTCTCCGGGGCTCCCTGAGGCTCCTCATCCTCTTCATAGTCCAGCAGTTCATTGTCAACGTCATTCTCAGCCATTCTGTCTATAGAAAAAAAATTAGGAGGGTGAGGGGGCAATAATGGCTGGTCATTCACACTAGCGGTCACCATTTGTTTTTGACAACATCGCCACTATCCATGGTAAGGTTAGTCTACATCAGAGCACTATTAAGTTAACATTCAGTAACAC
>NW_027040153.1:0-538 GCF_034236695.1 Oncorhynchus nerka
TTTCCACATTCTACCAACCCAACAGATGTTTCTACTACAGTGAATATTAACCAATGAGGTGGGTCTTTCCACATTCTACCAACACAACAGATGTTTCTCCTTCAGGGAATATTAACCAATGAGGTGGGTCTTTCCACATTCTACCAACACAGCAGATGTTTATACTATGAACACTTTCAGGTTAATTGAAGTTAAATTCCCAAAAAGCCTAAACAGGTTTGGTCATTATCAGGTATTGGAGCGTTGAAAGACGATGCACAACAACGGTTTCTTCCACGAAACCACGACTTCAATAACCACCGCGGTCAAAATAACTAAAGTAAGTCACCATCGAAACAACTACCGCTACAATCGACCTGTACATGGGTATTGGATCTAACCTCATTGATCTGTCAGTAAGCTATGTTTACATGGGTATTGGGATCTGACCTCATTGATCTATCAGTAAGCTATGTTTACATGGGTATTGGGATCTGACCTCATTGATCTGTCAGTAAGCTATGTTTACATGGGTATTGGGATCTGACCTCATTGATCT